>NC_143390.1:46579621-46731136 GCF_980474605.1 Leiobunum rupestre
TCATAATTTAATACTAAATGTATCGAGAGGCGAAATTTTCTATTCCAATTTATCGTTGCCCGATAACAGCGCCGTGGCTACTAATCACCCTTTCGCAACTTTACAACGCGTACGTCAAACTTAAGAGAAAACACAACCCAGTTTGCGTATACGTTATCGGGGAGTTGCGTGGAACGACTGGCTTACTGCGCGGGGGACCGGTATCTGCGTTTTCGAAGATAAGACAAGCGAAGGCAATATATTGGCGATTCTCACTGCAGTTTCCAAATTTGACTGCGATTGGGAGGAATAGAGGCGTATCCAATTGAACGCGTGGGAGCAGTGTTATCAGACGTACGATAAATACAGAAATCTTCGATAATTTCGAACCAATTTTTAATATTTTGCCTGAATGTACGATAGTATACGATAATTTTAGAAATTAGCGGACAACCAATAAAAATTGTAAACATCAATATAATTTTTTTTTCAAAATATTTTACAGTATGATTTCAACCTTAATTTTTAAAATAGATAATTTTCTTAAAACCGTTATTTTTTCTAAAATAATTAAAATTTTTAATGACTAATTTTTTTTCTGAAATTGGTAATTATTCTGAAACCAGTAACGTATTTGCTGAAATGGGTAATATTTCTGAAACTAATAATTTTTGGCTGAAATGAGTAATATTTCTGAAACATATATATATTTTTTAATTTTGAAATCTATAATATTTTGGGGACCAATAATTGTTTTTGCAATTTTTTGAAACCGGTGACTATTATTAAAATTTCTAAAAACCGATAATGTTTTTTGAAATTTCTGAAATCTATAATATTTTTGCGACCTATTATTTTTCGAAATTTTGGAAACCGATAGCTGTTTTTGACACTAAGGAAATCGTTAATACTTCTCCAACCGATATTTTAGGATTTTTCTGCAATCAATAATTTTTTTCTGAAATCAAAATCTTTTTCTAAAGCAGTAATTTATTTGCTGAAATGGGTAATATTTCTGAAACCAATTTTTTTTGCTGAAATGGATAATATTTCTTAAACATATTTTTTTTTAGAATTTTGAATTCGATAATATTTTTGCGACCAATATTTTTTTAAATTTTTTTAAAATCGATAATTTTGTTTCGACCAATTTTTTTTCGACATTTTTAACTCTTTAACATTTAGGATTTTTCTGAAATCAATATTACTTCTTCAACCGATATATTAGAATTTTTCTGCAATCGATAATTTTTTTATGAAATTGAAAACTTTTTCTAAAATAGAGAATTGTTTTCAAAAATAGATAATAAACGATTCCCAACTCGATTCTTTTTCTAAAATCGATATTTTTAATGCCTTGGATTTTCGGGACATGGCAACGGTGCGTGGGAGTCGGATGGCAGTGAGCGCCGGATGAAGAAAATTGCTCTTTTTCATAATAATAATCGAGCCCTTTTCCCCCTACCTTCTCTTCAGTTTTATCCGATTCAAAAAAGTCACGAATGCGAGATATTAATCGGATAGATAAAGAGCTCGAGTGAGTGTCCGTGCCGAAACGTCATATTGCATTTTTTATCACCCACATTTCCTTTACTTTTCTATTTTATTTCGATATAATGAAAGATTGAGGGAAGAATGGAAAACAAGCTGGGCCAGCCATATTTCACTTTGGAGATACATTTAAACCGCGAAGAGCAGATAGAAAAGCGCAGGGTTGGACATAAAGATATTTTTTTAGAAGTCAGCCTGACTAGTGAACCTCCTATCTTAATTTATTTTAGTAGTCACTGACTAGTCTGGTAAAAATGGTGGTATAAAAACCAGAAGGACAGCCAACATTTATCTTTACCCGTCAGAATTAAAATAGGAGTTTATTATCACTTGAGATACATGACGAGTTATTTCATTGATAATATCATCAAATGACGCATTAATTTGAGATATACATTTTGAAACAGAACTTGTATGAGGTGCAGTGGACACTCGGCACTCTTGATTTTCTACAAGCTCTACAAGATTGTTGTGGTTCTTTTTAAAATAAAATGGAATTGACGAATGATGAATTTATGATACGCCATATTCGCCATTATTTATGAATATTTAGTTAAATTTTTCACTAGTAAAATTGACTAGTGAGCGACCAGATTTCGATAAATTTTAGTAGTCAGAGCATTTATTTTAGTATCAAATTGTGTGACTAGTGCCTTATGTCCAGCCCTGGAAAAGAGTAGACTTCAATTCTAATTTTTAAACATGGTCACTACTAGTGATACCTAGAACCTTCGCATATGCGCTGAGAGAGTTACGCATTTGATTTTGTTGGATAAAGGATGTTTAACGTTTAACGTTAGCTGAAACGTCCCTATATTAATTAGTCTTAGGTATGCTGATTCATAGCTTTATACTTAATTTTTGAAATGAAATTTAAAATATATTTAAATATTTGAAAAAATTAAAATTTCTTAAATAGCAAGAATTTTCAGTTCTTTGTGCGAATTAAAAAGATATTATAGAAAAGACTTATAAGTCACGTGGTTGACCTATCCCCATTACCTACTGTAACTACAAAAAAAATTAATCAGAGGATAAATTTTAATTTGCCTTCGTTATGTTTGCAAATTTTAAAATTTTATTAAAATTAGGCTTAGTGGTCTGACTATTAAATTTTGGTTATAATATTTTATGATAAATTCCGACCGAATTTCAGGTAACAACTCCCCTTCCATACCAGGTGAGCCGATCTATTCAATCATACTATATATCTTTCAAACGCATTTATGAATATTAGCCTGTGCAACTTGTGATATTAAAACGATTCAGTGGCCTTTTAAATACGCCCAACCTTATTTACTACGACTTAATGCACGTCACCAACTTACTATTGCACATCCCGCCACCTTCCTTCCTGCCCAATCCAATGAACCTAAAACTTACGAAAACCAAAAAAATATCAAAAGTAAAAAAATGTCCTACAGTTAGTTGGGTGCAATCATATTAATGTGTTTTTTTTATAAAGGTATATTACGTTGTTACCCGCTTCTAGAATAATAGAAAGATAACGCTGAGAAATGACTTGTTACTGACTCGGGCCATCAGCATTAGCGATTAACCCGCGCATAATCGTGAATGCAGTAATACAGATTTACATATTCATAAACGAAATGGACGCTTGTCAAGTCGTATTAATTTCTGTATTTCTTTTTGTCATACGAGATTTGCTGACTCGAAATAGGCCTGAAAAAATCCGCGATTGCAGTAGAGAACGTGATTCCTTCCTAACTCAACCCCGCGCGCTCCAATCCCTCCGGAAGCGGGTTCTTTGACGTCCGCGCTCGCCCCGGTGCCGCTCTCTTCCGGCGTGACGTAATGGAGCGTGTCAGGCTAGTAATACGAGGGATTTGGCTCTGGCAGGCAGGCTACGAGATGGAGGAAATGACGAGGGCGCCAGAGAGCGAAACTGTAGAGAGAGATCATTGCTGTCAGTCACGCGCGCCCTCTCTCGTCGTCAGCGTTCTTATTATCAAAATAGGGGGAATGATAAAATTACTCTTGTTTCATTCAATTTCGGATCATTCCGTTTCTCTTATTCATCCCGTTAATCAGTTTTATGGCTTTTATCCCCACCGCGTTCAATTACGGCCTGAGCAATCTTCCCAGACTGAGATGTATTCACAAGTGGATCCTTGTTATTTTATCTTATGTATTAACTTATCTGAGAAATTACTCTCTTTTCAAAATAATAATGTAGTGTTTACTTTTAAATGGATGGATTGTGTTACTCTGTAATATCAGAAGTATATTATTTTCCTCTTGGAGATAAGTTTCAATCACCGTATACCGCTAAGGGGGAAGACTATAGTTAAAACCTATTTTTCGTTCAAGCTGAACGTTTTAGTTTTAACAATTACACAATCGAATTATATTTTTATTAATAGGCTGAACCTTCCTCTAGTGCTTAAAATAATTTTGATTATTCTAATATTAATAGTTAACGAGATATAAGATATAACTAAAGGGTAGTTTGGGCGCTTGCCCAACTTGCTTAGCTCTTGGGGTCTGAATTGAAACGTAATAATTAAATGACTTTGAAATTTAAAATTGTCAGAATTATTTTAAGCACTAAACAAGAGGCGGTTCTACGCATCAATATTAATTTTGTAAGTTAAAACACAAAATTAAAACAGATCAGCTTGAAATAGCGCGAAACTAGACAATGGCCACTGTAGTCTTCCCCCTTAATGACATTAACTTGAAACATCTACCTTCAAAGGCTCCCGCTGTTTTTTAAAATACTTTTCGGAAGGAAAACTACATTTGTATTCTGTTGTCTTTAGAAAAATCAATCAGGTAGATGAAAACTTGTATCGTAACGATATATTATACAATTATGATATTAAGCAAAACTATTTAAAGAAATTTCTAGGTATTTTCTTAAGGGGATATTAAATTATAACGCTAAATAATTGACTTTAAAATTGTCAAAACCACTTTAAGCACTTAAGAAGAGTGTTCTTTATTCGAGGAAGTAAATACAAAAAGTTTTCTTGAACTAAAATTATATAAGGCAATTACTATTTTATATTTCCCTTCAAACATTAGCTCGCGTTAAATATTACATTTCAAAGATGCCACGCACTCTAAAATATAAATAAAACTACGAGCAATATTTATGTTCGCTTACCTTACTACTTACACCAAGAATGTATTCGTTTAAACAGAGAATATGTCACCGAAACTATAGCCTTTTTTTATATGATGCCCTGACGATACGCCCCGCCTACGCGGAGATAGAGCCCGCGATTGTACCGCAGTGTCTCCCCCCCTTACCGGACAGAAAGGGGTAAAGTTTACGCGAGGAAAATTGGAGGGGCGTGACTTTGAACGAGGGAATCACGAGCCATATTCTCCGCTTACACTCATGGAGAACTTGATCGCGTTAAGCCCAGGTAAGGTGCACTTCGTCGTTTTTATAACCCGAGGAGAAACCCCGTCTTTGAACTTTATTACCTTTGCAAATTTGATCATATAAGGCCCTATGAATACGGAGATTCTTCGGGACTGGCACTTAGAAGTACCTAAAGCTCCCCTTCATCCCTGATTTAGAAGCAAAGTGCTGCGGTCAATACCTTTAAATCGAGTTATTTCTCTTGTTCCATGGTATCGAAGCTTTTAGCGCGGAAAGAACGATATACGAAGGCTGTCATATTTAATTACAAACTATCCTGAAATAAACTTATATTACAGTACCAGAGGTCTTTGACCCCAGCCAATTTGGGGAAGTTGAAGCTTATTAAAAATAACTAGAAAGGAATCAACTTTTCTATTTTCTTAATAGACCCGTGTGACCCGTGTCTAAAGGGCTACACTAGACATTTTAAGCAAGTTTAAACCAGTTTGAACGCCAGTTTTGAGCAAGAAAATAATGAGAATCTCGCGGTAAAACCTTAGCTTATATTTAGAATGGAAAATCGACGAATATTTAGGTTAAGAAATACATACTTTTTACTTACCGTAAAACTGAAATAGGGATCAAAGTTCAAACCTAGTAATTTTTTTGGGGTTTTTCCCTTGGATTTGCAAATTCTTAAAAATATAACAGAATTTAAAAAAATCCAACAGCATTTTTTTAAATACCCATGGATTTCTTCATTCTGGGTTTGCAGAAAAAAAAATTGATCGATTTTGTAATATTCCAGATGAATTTGTGAAAATCGACGGATTAGTTTTTTTGTGTATTTGGGCATCTATGGATTTTTTCTTGAATTTTTCGAATTTTTTCATAGAATATTTTGAATTTGTAAATTTTCCAAGTTAACGTCTTAATTTTTGGCCTACGCTAGTCTTCCGCTGAATTGGAAAATGTACGCTACGTCATGGATTCATCGCATTTTAAGTTTATTTCCTAGCGCATTCCATGGTTATAATAATGTTACTTTCAAACGGAGTTTGAAATGAAGATGTCCTATAGACGCATCTGAACGTCGGAAGTGTAAGCCTTTGATCAAAATTGTTCAGGATGAAATACTAAGAAACTGAAATAGAATATAATAAAATATGTATTGCCCTGACAGAGTAGTATCGCAATCAAGATAATAAATGAAATCAAACAGACAAGTATTGAAAATTAAACTCTTCAAAAGTAATTCCTTCTCGAGTGTCATTCGAAGTGGAAATTAAAACGCAATAAAGAGGCTACCTACGCTCTCAATTTTGCTGATTCACGAATACAGGGAGCTTCGTTGCCCCTTCGTCTAGGCTTCCCAGAAACACGCGGGTGTATTGTAAGTTCGAACGAAGAGGGGTGCAGGGTTTGGGGTGGCGGAGTGCTTAGCACTTTCGCCTCGCAGCAAGAGGAGCCGGGTTCGATCCCAGCTTGTGGCTCTGGGTGAAAACTCGGAACAACTCCTTCCGCGTTGAGTTTGCAAATTATCTCCCCACATGTTTAAGGGGTTTTTCTCCGAGCTCTTCAGTTTTCCCTTTCCCTAAAAACTTGTAGAGGTTGACGGTAATAGTAGGCGTAGGGATCTGTTGGCTCGCTTGACGTGAAGGGCTTGCCACCACCCTCCTACGCATTGTAACCCGGCCACCTGAATTAAAGGCTTTAAAAGTCGCTTGATGACTTAGGCCTATGGTGGTGCCTTGGGTATTAACCTAGTTGATTATTATTATTACTCTAGGCGCCGAATATTCATACCCCATTCACGAAGCGTACTGCTCGGTTTCACCTTTCGTTCGTACTGGCATTTATACAGACTTACAATACACCGGAGAGTTGCGGCGAATCAACGATTGGTCCTAGGGGCAAAGCAACACCCGGTAGAGAACGCGCGGTAACCCGACACAAGAGGGCACTCTTTTAAAAGTGTCCTCAATATTTGGCAAATTAAACACTCGCTGGTCGAGGAAAAGATGGAAAGTGTGACACGGGTTTTTAAATGACCCCAACCCGTCGCGTAAAAGGGTTGTACCTTTCCAACGTTATTAATAGTCGGAAGAATCTGACACTGTCAAACGCCAGTAGTTAAACCCTCGAATGGACGGGATCAAGCCGCCAGGAATATAAATGAAAAGAAGCAGACAACGAAGAGCTAACTCTTGTTGCGTCACGCGGACGTGGAATTTTTAAAAATGAGAGAGAGAGAGAGAGAGAGAGAGAGAGAGAGAGAGATTGAGAGATAGTATCCCTTTAATCAGCCGCCTTACCTCCCACGTTCGGCCTGACGCTCGCGGCGTTTTCGCAATTTCAATTGAGTTGAAAATTAAAGGGTACGTTCCGTTGGCCGGGTGAAATTGATTTCTTGCCGGAGCTGATTTCGCCGGTGCAGCGAGCCCGTAATTGGATCCTAATGGTAACGTTGGCCCCAATGAGAGATTAACGTTTCCCCACGGCCGTCACTGCTTTGGGCCCGATATCCTTCTTTAATTAGGGTTTTTTCGGACCACCACAGTTTAAATGGTGGCTTTGGCGCCTACGCAAATTTTAAATAAATGATCGTTTACCCCGATTGAAGTTGAGATTTATGAATGCCGGATGCCAGAGAGACTTTTCTTTTTAATTTTTCGAGGTAAACTCATCCAGTTTTCGGGCCAGCGTTGCTCTTAATGGGCGCTGTTCCACGAATTTTATAATAAAAGTTAAAGAATGGCTCAAAAGGTCGACAAAAAATTACACGTATATCAATTTCAAACTTATACTTTTCGCTGTAATTTTAAAATAATTTTAAATAAACATAAGAATGTTTAGAGTGAAAATAAATATCTATAGCTAGTTTTTAAAGGCAATATTAATACAATATCAGTACATAAATTCTATCAGAATCCTATCGAACTGTTATCATAACCCTATATAACTCCAATCAGGGTTATATAAACTGTTATAATAATCCTATATAACTCCAATCAGAATTATATGAACTGTAATCATAATCCCATAGAATTGCAATCAGAATCCTATAGAACCGTAATCATAATATTATAGAACTTGAATTGGAATCCTATAGTACTTTAATTGAAATTCTATAAAACTTTAATTGGAATCCTATATAACTTTATTTGGATTTCTGTAGAACTGTAATCAGAATCCTGTTGAACCGTAATCAGAATCTTATAGAACTTTAATTGGAATCCTGTAGAACTTTAATTTGAATCCTATAGAACTTTATTTGGGATCATATATAACTGTACTTGGAATTCTGTAGAACTGTAATCAGAATCCTATAGAACTGTAATCAGAATCTCATAGAATTGCAATCAGAATCTTATAGAATCGTAATCATAATCCTATAGAACTTTATTTGAAATCCTATAGAACTTTATTTGGAATCCTGTAGAACTTTAATTGGAATCCTGTAGAACTTTAATTTGAATCCTATAGAACTTTATTTGGGATCATATATAACTGTATTTGGAATTCTGTAGAACTGTAATCAGAATCCTATAGAACTGTAATCAGAGACCTGTAGAATTGTAATAAGAATCCTATAGAACTGTAATTAGAATCCCAATCAACTATAATCAGACTCCTATAAAACTACCATCAGAATTCTACAGAACTGCAATCAGAATTATATAAATCTTTATAAATTCTGTATCCGGATCTTTGGTGTATGGTTAAAAACATATAAAAGTAGCCACGTGATTAGATATATATCGTTAGGCGCATAGGCTTTGCATGAATGTATCGATAGCAATTAATAAATCGCTCCCCTAGTTTTAGTTCTTCTTAGGAGAACTATATTTTACTGATTGATCAAAATCTTTAATTTTCTATTTCTTTTCAGAGTGAGTTTAAAATAACTAAAATGATTAAAAATAGTGGGTTATATTTTTGAAATTTCCCAACTTCATTAAACTTTCCACAAACTCGTTAAAATAAAACTACTCTGGAAAATTAAGTTATTTTTGAAAACCACTCGAGGAAAAAAGTACAGTGTGTGTTCCATTCTTATTTTTTCATCTAAGTTGACGGTTGGGTTGATTCCGTAACATCAGTGTCAGCCGTTAGAAAAACCCTCTAAACCCGTACGAGAGTGGAACGTTAAACAAGTATAATAAGCAACGGTACAACATCGCCTCCGAAAAGAAATTCTTCCATTTTCTCTATACACAGTTGTTTGGCTGAAGAAATCTAACATCTTTTATCGTATAATTTTCCCTAGGAAGGAAGAAAAACCGTGCTAGGCTTTGCATATTGAATTCCCTATAGAGGTTTTGTTTGGTCCGGACGATGGTGGGTGGTTGGAAAAGGCGGTTTGAAGGGGGAGAGAAACGGGGGAGGGAAGAATAAATAGCGCGGCGAGAGATGGAGCCAGGAACGTATCGACCTATTTGTTTCCAAGCCTAATTCCAAAAGAGAGAACGCGAGAAAAGAGGATGGGAAGAAACTGAGATAAAAGAAAACATCAGGCTGTATCCGACGTGGATGCCTCGCTTCTTAGTTGCTGGCCCGAAGAATATATTTCTTTACTGGGGGATAAAGAGGCTAGATAAAAAATACGATTGGTGGCGTAATGTATACAAGGTCTTTATCATTTTTTAATGAAAAAAAGGTGGGGGAAAAAAATAAGGTTTCTTTTCTCCGCCGAAAGAGGGAGCTAAGAGCGACGTCGGAAAATTTATCTGGAAAGCTATTCTTTGCATAGTACCTCATTTTTCTTGTCTCATCCTCGACAGAGGAGAGAGAGAGAGAGATAGAGAGAGAGAGAGAGAGAGAGAGTGAGAGAGAGAGTGAGAGAGAGAGAGAGAGACAGAGAGAGAGAGAGAGAGAGAGAGAGAGAGAGAGAGAGAGAGAGAGAGAGAGAGAGAGAGAGAGAGAGAGAGAGAGAGAGAGAGAGAGAGAGAGAGAGAGAGAGAGAGAGAGAACGTCCTTCCATTTTTCGCTATTAAGGAGGTAGAATCAAGCAAGGCCTAGCGACTAAACCTCGGACCACTCCACTCGCTGCATCATGTGTGTGTGTACATATAATGCACTTCTTCGGGGGGAAAATGACAAACGCCAACCCAGCCATGGCTCACTTCCCAGAAACGCTTAGCGTTTCCAATTTTAGTCTCTATATAAGGTTTTTTTTGGTCTTTTATTTTTTGGTGATAACCCTTGAAACACGTGCCTTCGCGGTTAAACGTATGTCTTAGTGTATTCCGAGGCTACGTTGCCCCTTGGTGTTCGTGTTTGTCCGCAATACGGGGGTGTATATTGCAATACACCCATATGTTGGATGGAAGGTTGGAATTGTCAAAGGGGCAACTGAATACTGCTTCCCCCCGAACTTGCAATACACCCATGTGTTGGAAGAAAGGTTGGAATTGTCAAAGGGGCAACTGAATACTGCTTCCCCCCCGAACTTGCAATACACCCATGTGTTGGAAGGAAGGTTGAAATTGTCAAAGGGGCAACTGAATACTGCTTCCACCCGAACTTGCAATACATCCATGTGTTGGAAGAAAGGTTGGAATTGTCAAAGAAGCAACTGAATACTGCTTCCCCCCGAACTTGTAATACACCCATGTGTTGGAAGGAAGGTTGGAATTGTCAAAGGGGCAACTGAATACTGCTTCCCCCCGTACTTGCAATACACCCATGTGTTGGAAGGAAGGTTGTAATTGTCAAAGGGGCAACTGAATACTGCTTCCCCCCGTACTTGCAATACACCCATATGTTGGATGGAAGGTTGGAATTGTCAAAGGGGCAACCTTAATTATAATGGTAGTACCAAAATGTACTTAATACAATTTTGGGCGAATTACTATAGTTTTCTGCAATTGACTCTATCTTATAGATTTTTAATGTACGTGGAACGGTCATACGCTCGAGGCCAGCTTGTTCACCACTATTTATCTTATTTCTTAAGCCAGAATGAAAAATCCGCGTACATTGTTAAAGATGGTACATCTCTTCTTCCTTGTAAGACAGCGGCGTTCGCGGCTAGCTATTGCTTTTCGCTCGAAGCAACTTGACGAAACAGATGGCTTAATTAAACCCAAGACGGCCTCTTTACATTCTTATTTAATTTGTAAGCAGTCCGCTTTTACCTTTCGGGCAATTTAGCCGAACACAACTTCACAATAAAGGAAATTAAGAGAATGGGCTGTTTAATTTTAAACACCCAATCCACGACCAAAGACTAATTTTTAATTAAATTTAAGTACCTCTGACATCCGTTGACCTTGATCGTCGGTGGTTGTTAACAATTAAGGTTCTATTTATTTATGAACCGTAAAACAAGTGAATGGTACGTACGGGCTAAAAATCGATTTTTATTATAACTCGAGCCTAATTGTTTTTATCGGGTAGTTATATCAGTTTGAAAGTGTTTATAGTTGTACGCCTCTGTCGTCGAGGGGGGGGGGGGGGGGTGAGCGAGCGCATTAGAGAAATTAATTCCCGGGGCATTATTGTAATGAACTTTTCTTGAGGATGCCTACGCGATTAATATTATCTTCGGCACAAAACTAATTTTCTTTATTTGCGACCAAATAGACGGCCGGAATTATGGACGCCTCCACGGGGCATACTTTGGTATTGAGCCAAGTTTATTAATTGATTAATGAGTTCGCTTAACAAGACACGGCTATTTTCCAGCTATAATATACCGTAAACATTGCATTTACGACGAAAGTATGTCTTTCAAAATATACACCATACTTGATTCTGGAATTGAGGGCGTACAGTTTAGGGTTAAATTTGGTCACACAACCAAAACGTTGAGTAAGCATAAGCCTAAAGACCCGTGGATATTTCCAAAGGTAATGGGCCTGAAACCAGACTGGAAGTAGCTTATGCAGCGAGGGCCCTTATTAGTGTCAGGCCTAGGGGTCCATTGATAGTTAATCCACCAGTTATTACGGTGTACTGGGCTACCAAAAACGTGTAGTAATCTCCAGTAATAGCGACTCTCATAGGGCCCGGCATTCAGTGACGGCGATCCCGTGGGGGCTCGAGACCCCACAAGGAAAAACAAACGAGGGCAGAGCCCCCAGAGAAATTAAATTGAGGAAAAATATCAATCAGGGAGAAATGTATAATCACACTGCTTTATTTGGGCCCGAATTCGGTCTTTTTACAGAAGTTTTTTGAGATTGCAGATGCAAGTACAATTAAAATGATATAACCGTAAAATTGATTTCGATATATTCGTCCAAACCGAAAATCGACTCGTCAAGTCGTCGTGTACCCTATTTTACCTAAATTACCTTCGTTAAGCATGTGGTCAAGAAGGGCTTAATTATCTAGCCATGTACACAGATATTTTTCTAAAGTTATCGACGGATGAGATATTAGAAAGAACACTTTTAAAAAAATATATATATTTATATTAATAAAAATTTAGAGCTGTACATTTTCTTGCTTAAGTTTAAGTATATGAATTTTTGAATAAAGAAATAATGGCCCGTGCCCCCACAGAAATATTTTCCGATTGCCACCGCTGCCGGAATTATGGTTTTAACAGGGCCCGTGCCTACTCTCGGTGGCCCTGAACAAAAGAAATTTCTTCTCGGGGTCTCAATGTTTTCAATCCATACCTAACTTCAGTGGCTTATTTAGGTATGGTCTTTAAGGGCTGCAGCCCAGGGCCCCCACAGTTAACGGTCTGCCTCTGCTTATCTTTTTTGATAAAAAGATGGTCGTGAGACGCTCTAAGAATTAAAAGACCTTAAATTAAAATATCTGTTTATAATAATAATAATTATCATTATTATTATTATTATTATTTTCTTGACGTTCTGGATCTTCTCGCTTTTATTCTTGGCGTTGCTAACAACCCCAAGAAGATTCGTACTTTTGACCAGAATCTTAACGCACCTGTCAGTTTTTGATATTCTGGACGCTCTAAATTTTAAAAATTTTGTCTTGACTTTTAAAACAACCCTAATATGACAATTTTTGGTATTCTATAAGTTTCTTAACCATTTCTTTAGAGGTCGGGGATGGTTAACTTTTATCAATAGATAAAGCTCCCAAAATTATTCGTAAAACGTTTTGATCAAGTAATTTATATTTCTGTATTATCCGATTAATTTTTTGATAAATTTGTAAAATTAATCGAATAATAATAATTTTACGAATAATACATATTTTTTAATCATTTTCCGAAATATTAACCGGTAAATTTCTTTGTTTACATTTTTTCCCATAAACAAATCAATTTAATCATGGATAATGATTAACCGTTACCGACCTCTATTTCTTTAAATTTTGAAACTTCGAGAAGATTTTGTTAACGTTTAAGAACACCCTTTATTTTTATGGGATGATAAAATAAGCGAATAAGTAAATTAGAAAACCTGACATGAATTCTGAGGTTCCTCGAAAACCAAACAATATTCCTGAGGTTCCTCGAAAACCAAACAATATTCAAGAGGTTCTTCGAAAACCTGAAATGAGTTCTGAGGTTCCCCGAAAACCAAACAATATTCCAGAGGTTCCTCGAATACCTAACCAGAATCCTGAGGTTCCTCGAAAACCTGACATGAGTTCTGAGGTTCCTCGAAAACCAAACAATATTCCTGAGGTTCCTCGAAAAACTAACCAGAATCCTGTGGTTCCTTGAAAACCTGACTTGAGTTCTGAGGTTCCTCGAAAACCAAACAATATTCAAGAGGTTCCTCGAAAACCTAACCAGAATCCTGAGGTTCCTGGAAAACCTGACATGAGTTCTGAGGTTCCTCGAAAACCAAACAATATTCAAGAGGTTCCTCGAAAACCTAACCAGAATCCTGAGGTTCCTCGAAAATCTGACATGAGTTCTGAGGTTCCTCGAAAACCAAACAAGAATCCTGAGGTTCCTCGAAAACCAAACCAGAATCCTGAGGTTCCTTGAAAACCTAACCCAAATCCTGAGGTTCCTTGAAAACCTAACCAGAATACTGAGGTTCCTCGAAAACCTGACATGAGTTCTGAGGTTCCTCGAAAACCAAACAATATTCCTGAGGTTCCTCGAAAACCAAACAATATTCAAGAGGTTCCTCGAAAACCTAACCAGAATCCTGAGGTTCCTCGAAAAGCAAACAATATTCAAGAGGTTCCTCGAAAACCTAACCAAAATCCTGAGGTTCCTCGAAAACCAAACAATATTCAAGAGGTTCCTCGAAAACCAAACAAGAATCCTGAGGTTCCTCGAAAACCTAACCAGAATCCTGAGGTTCCTTGAAAACCTAAACCAAATCCTGAGGTTCCTTGAAAACCTAACCAGAATCCTGAGGTTCCTCGAAAACCTGACATGAGTTCTGAGGTTCCTCGAAAACCAAACAATATTCCCGAGGTTCCTCGAAAAACTAACCAGAATCCTGTGGTTCCTTGAAAACCTGACATGAGTTCTGAGGTTCCTCGAAAACCAAACAATATTCAAGAGGTTCCTCGAAAACCTAACCAGAATCCTGAGGTTCCTCGAAAACCTGACATGAGTTCTGAGTTTCCTCGAAAACCAAACAATATTCAAGAGGTTCCTCGAAACCCTAACCAGAATCCTGAGGTTCCTCGAAAACCTGACATGAGTTCTGAGGTTCCTCGAAAACCAAACAAGAATCCTGAGGTTCCTCGAAAACCTAACCAGAATCCTGAGGTTCCTTGAAAACCTAACCCAAATCCTGAGGTTCCTTGAAAACCTAACCAGAATCCTGAGGTTCCTCGAAAACCTGACATAAGTTCTGAGGTTCCTCGAAAACCAAACAATATTCCTGAGGTTCCTCGAAAAACGAACCAGAATCCTGTGGTTCCTTGAAAACCTGACTTGAGTTCTGAGGTTCCTCGAAAACCAAACAATATTCAAGAGGTTCCTCGAAAACCTAACCAGAATCCTGAGGTTCCTGGAAAACCTGACATGAGTTCTGAGGTTCCTCGAAAACCAAACAATATTCAAGAGGTTCCTCGAAAACCTAACCAGAATCCTGAGGTTCCTCGAAAACCTGACATGAGTTCTGAGGTTCCTTGAAAACCAAACAAGAATCCTGAGGTTCCTCGAAAACCTAACCAGAATCCTGAGGTTCCTTGAAAACCTAAACCAATCCTGAGGTTCCTTGAAAACCTAGCCAGAATCCTGAGGTTCCTCGAAAACCTGACATGAGTTCTGAGGTTCCTCGAAAACCAAACAATATTCCTGAGGTTCCTCGAAAACCAAACAATATTCAAGAGGTTCCTCGAAAACCTAACCAGAATCCTGAGGTTCCTCGAAAACCAAACAATATTCAAGAGGTTCCTCGAAAACCTAACCAGAATCCTGAGGTTCCTCGAAAACCAAACAATATTCAAGAGGTTCCTCGAAAACCAAACAAGAATCCTGAGGTTCCTCGAAAACCTAACCAGAATCCTGAGGTTCCTTGAAAACCTAACCCAAATCCTGAGGTTCCTTGAAAACCTAACCAGAATCCTGAGGTTCCTCGAAAACCTGACATGAGTTCTGAGGTTCCTCGAAAACCAAACAATATTCCTGAGGTTCCTCGAAAACCAAACAATATTCAAGAGGTTCCTCGAAAACCTAACCAGAATCCTGAGGTTCCTCGAAAACCTAACCAGAATCCTGAGGTTCCTCGAAAACCTGACATGAGTTCTGAGGTTCCTCGAAAACCTAACTAGAATCCTGAGGTTCCTCGAAAACCTGACATGAGTTCTGAGGTTCCTCGAAAACCAAACAATATTCAAGAGGTCACTCGAAAACCTAACCAGAATCCTGAGGTTCCTCGAAAACCTGACATAAGTTCTGAGGTTCCTCGAAAACCAAACAATATTCCTGAGGTTCCTCGAAAAACTAACCAGAATCCTGTGGTTCTTTGAAAACCTGACATGAGTTCTGAGGTTCCTCGAAAACCTGACATGAGTTCTGAGGTTCCTCGAAAACCAAACAATATTCAAGAGGTTCCTCGAAACCCTAACTAGAATCCTGAGGTTTCTCGAAAACCTGACATGAGTTCTGAGGTTCCTCGAAAACCAAACAAGAATCCTGAGGTTCCTCGAAAACCTAACCAGAATCCTGAGGTTCCTTGAAAACCTAACCCAAATCCTGACGTTCCTTGAAAACCTAACCAGAATCCTGAGGTTCCTCGAAAACCTGACATGAGTTCTGAGGTTCCTCGAAAACCAAACAATATTCCTGAGGTTCCTCGAAAACCAAACAATATTCAAGAGGTTCCTCGAAAACCTAACCAGAATCCTGAGGTTCCTCGAAAACCAAACAATATTCAAGAGGTTTCTCGAAAACCTAACCAGAATCCTGAGGTTCCTCGAAAACCAAACAATATTCAAGAGGTTCCTCGAAAACCAAACAAGAATCCTGAGGTTCCTTGAAAACCTAACCCAAATCCTGAGGTTCCTTGAAAACCTAACCAGAATCCTGAGGTTCCTCGAAAACCTGACATGAGTTCTGAGGTTCCTCGAAAACCAAACAATATTCCATAGGTTCCTTGAAAACCAAACAATATTCAAGAGGTTCCTCGAAAACCTAACCAGAATCCTGAGGTTCCTCGAAAACCAAACAATATTCAAGAGGTTCCTCGAAAACCTAACCAGAATCCTGAGGTTCCTCGAAAACCTGACATGAGTTCTCAGGTTCCTCGAAAACCAAACAATATTCCTTAGGTTCCTCGAAAACCAAACAATATTCAAGAGGTTCCTCGAAAACCTAATCAGAATCCTGAGGTTCCTCGAAAACCTGACATGAGTTCTGAGGTTCCTCGAAAACCAAACAATATTCAAGAGGTTCCTCGAAAACCTAACCAGAATCCTGAGGTTCCTCGAAAACCTGACATGAGTTCTGAGGTTCCTCGAAAACCAAACAAGAATCCTGAGGTTCCTCGAAAACCTAACCAGAATCCTGAGGTTCCTTGAAAACCTGACCCAAATCCTGAACTTCCATGAAAACCTAACCAAAATCCTGAGGTTACTCGAAAACCTGACATGAGTTCTGAGGTTCCTCGAAAACCAAACAAGAATCCTGAGGTTCCTCGAAAACCTAACCAGAATCCTGAGGTTCCTTGAAAATCTAACCCAAATCCGGAGGTTCCTTGAAAACCTAACCAGAATCCTGAGGTTCCTTGAAAACCTGACATAAGTTCTGAGGTTCCTCGAAAACCAAACAATATTCCTGAGGTTCCTCGAAAACCAAACAATATTCAAGAGGTTCCTCGAAAACCTAACCAGAATCCTGAGGTTCCTCGAAAACCTGACATGAGTTCTGAGGTTCCTCGAAAACCAAACAATATTCCTGGGGTTCCTCGAAAACCACACAATATTCAAGAGGTTCCTTGAAAACCTGACATGAGTTCTGAGGTTCCTCGAAAACCAAACAATATTCAAGAGGTTCCTCGAAAACCAAACAATATTCAAGAGGTTCCTCGAAAACCTAACCAGAATCCTGAGGTTCCTCGAAAACCTGACATGAGTTCTGAGTTTCCTCGAAAACCAAACAATATTCAAGAGGTTCCTCGAAACCCTAACCAGAATCCTGAGGTTCCTCGAAAACCTGACATGAGTTCTGAGGTTCCTCGAAAACCAAACAAGAATCCTGAGGTTCCTCGAAAACCTAACCAGAATCCTGAGGTTCCTTGAAAACCTAACCCAAATCCTGAGGTTCCTTGAAAACCTAACCAGAATCCTGAGGTTCCTCGAAAACCTGACATAAGTTCTGAGGTTCCTCGAAAACCAAACAATATTCCTGAGGTTCCTCGAAAAACGAACCAGAATCCTGTGGTTCCTTGAAAACCTGACTTGAGTTCTGAGGTTCCTCGAAAACCAAACAATATTCAAGAGGTTCCTCGAAAACCTAACCAGAATCCTGAGGTTCCTGGAAAACCTGACATGAGTTCTGAGGTTCCTCGAAAACCAAACAATATTCAAGAGGTTCCTCGAAAACCTAACCAGAATCCTGAGGTTCCTCGAAAACCTGACATGAGTTCTGAGGTTCCTTGAAAACCAAACAAGAATCCTGAGGTTCCTCGAAAACCTAACCAGAATCCTGAGGTTCCTTGAAAACCTAAACCAATCCTGAGGTTCCTTGAAAACCTAGCCAGAATCCTGAGGTTCCTCGAAAACCTGACATGAGTTCTGAGGTTCCTCGAAAACCAAACAATATTCCTGAGGTTCCTCGAAAACCAAACAATATTCAAGAGGTTCCTCGAAAACCTAACCAGAATCCTGAGGTTCCTCGAAAACCAAACAATATTCAAGAGGTTCCTCGAAAACCTAACCAGAATCCTGAGGTTCCTCGAAAACCAAACAATATTCAAGAGGTTCCTCGAAAACCAAACAAGAATCCTGAGGTTCCTCGAAAACCTAACCAGAATCCTGAGGTTCCTTGAAAACCTAACCCAAATCCTGAGGTTCCTTGAAAACCTAACCAGAATCCTGAGGTTCCTCGAAAACCTGACATGAGTTCTGAGGTTCCTCGAAAACCAAACAATATTCCTGAGGTTCCTCGAAAACCAAACAATATTCAAGAGGTTCCTCGAAAACCTAACCAGAATCCTGAGGTTCCTCGAAAACCTAACCAGAATCCTGAGGTTCCTCGAAAACCTGACATGAGTTCTGAGGTTCCTCGAAAACCTAACTAGAATCCTGAGGTTCCTCGAAAACCTGACATGAGTTCTGAGGTTCCTCGAAAACCAAACAATATTCAAGAGGTCACTCGAAAACCTAACCAGAATCCTGAGGTTCCTCGAAAACCTGACATAAGTTCTGAGGTTCCTCGAAAACCAAACAATATTCCTGAGGTTCCTCGAAAAACTAACCAGAATCCTGTGGTTCTTTGAAAACCTGACATGAGTTCTGAGGTTCCTCGAAAACCTGACATGAGTTCTGAGGTTCCTCGAAAACCAAACAATATTCAAGAGGTTCCTCGAAACCCTAACTAGAATCCTGAGGTTTCTCGAAAACCTGACATGAGTTCTGAGGTTCCTCGAAAACCAAACAAGAATCCTGAGGTTCCTCGAAAACCTAACCAGAATCCTGAGGTTCCTTGAAAACCTAACCCAAATCCTGACGTTCCTTGAAAACCTAACCAGAATCCTGAGGTTCCTCGAAAACCTGACATGAGTTCTGAGGTTCCTCGAAAACCAAACAATATTCCTGAGGTTCCTCGAAAACCAAACAATATTCAAGAGGTTCCTCGAAAACCTAACCAGAATCCTGAGGTTCCTCGAAAACCAAACAATATTCAAGAGGTTTCTCGAAAACCTAACCAGAATCCTGAGGTTCCTCGAAAACCAAACAATATTCAAGAGGTTCCTCGAAAACCAAACAAGAATCCTGAGGTTCCTTGAAAACCTAACCCAAATCCTGAGGTTCCTTGAAAACCTAACCAGAATCCTGAGGTTCCTCGAAAACCTGACATGAGTTCTGAGGTTCCTCGAAAACCAAACAATATTCCATAGGTTCCTTGAAAACCAAACAATATTCAAGAGGTTCCTCGAAAACCTAACCAGAATCCTGAGGTTCCTCGAAAACCAAACAATATTCAAGAGGTTCCTCGAAAACCTAACCAGAATCCTGAGGTTCCTCGAAAACCTGACATGAGTTCTCAGGTTCCTCGAAAACCAAACAATATTCCTTAGGTTCCTCGAAAACCAAACAATATTCAAGAGGTTCCTCGAAAACCTAATCAGAATCCTGAGGTTCCTCGAAAACCTGACATGAGTTCTGAGGTTCCTCGAAAACCAAACAATATTCAAGAGGTTCCTCGAAAACCTAACCAGAATCCTGAGGTTCCTCGAAAACCTGACATGAGTTCTGAGGTTCCTCGAAAACCAAACAAGAATCCTGAGGTTCCTCGAAAACCTAACCAGAATCCTGAGGTTCCTTGAAAACCTGACCCAAATCCTGAACTTCCATGAAAACCTAACCAAAATCCTGAGGTTACTCGAAAACCTGACATGAGTTCTGAGGTTCCTCGAAAACCAAACAAGAATCCTGAGGTTCCTCGAAAACCTAACCAGAATCCTGAGGTTCCTTGAAAATCTAACCCAAATCCGGAGGTTCCTTGAAAACCTAACCAGAATCCTGAGGTTCCTTGAAAACCTGACATAAGTTCTGAGGTTCCTCGAAAACCAAACAATATTCCTGAGGTTCCTCGAAAACCAAACAATATTCAAGAGGTTCCTCGAAAACCTAACCAGAATCCTGAGGTTCCTCGAAAACCTGACATGAGTTCTGAGGTTCCTCGAAAACCAAACAATATTCCTGGGGTTCCTCGAAAACCACACAATATTCAAGAGGTTCCTCGAAAACCTGACATGAGTTCTGAGGTTCCTCGAAAACCGAACAATATTCAAGAGGTTCCTCGAAAACATAACCAGAATCCTGAGGTTCCTCGAAAACCTGACATGAGTTCTGAGGTTCCTCGAAAACCAAACAATATTCCTGAGGTTCCTCGAAAAACTAACCAGAATCCTGAGGTTCCTCGAAAACCTGACATGAGTTCTGAGGTTCCTCGAAAACCAAACAATATTCAAGAGGTGCCTCGAAAACATAACCAGAATCCTGAGGTTCCTCGAAAACCAAACAAGAATCCTGAGGTTCCTCGAAAACCTAACCAGAATCCTGAGGTTCCTTGAAAACCTAACCCAAATCCTGAGGTTCCTTGAAAACCTAACCAGAATCCTGAGGTTCCTCGAAAACCTGACATGAGTTCTGAGGTTCCTCGAAAACCAAACAATATTCCTGAGATTCCTCGAAAACCCAACAATATTCAAGAGGTTCCTCGAAAACCTTACCAGAATCCTGAGGGTCCTCGAAAACCTGACATGAGTTCTGAGGTTCCTCGAAAATCAAACAATATTCCTGAGGTTCCTCGAAAAACTAACCAGAATCCCGTGGTTCCTTGAAAACCTGACATAAGTTCTGAGGTTCCTCGAAAACCAAACAATATTCAAGAGGTTCCTCGAAAACCTAACCAGAATCCTGAGGTTCCTCGAAAACCAGTCATGAGTTCTGAGGTTTCTCGAAAACCAAACAAGAATCCTGAGGTTCCTCGAAAACCTAACCAGAATCCTGAGGTTCCTTGAAAACCTAACCCAAATCCTGAGGTTCCTTGAAAACCTAACAAGAATCCTGAGGTTCCTCGAAAACCTGACATGAGTTCTGAGGTTCCTCGAAAACCAAACAATATTACTGAGGTTCCTCGAAAACCTAACCAGAATCCTGAGTTTCCTTGAAAAACTAACCAGAATCCTGAGGTTCCTTGAAAACAAACAATATTCAAGAGGTTCCTCGAAAACCTAAACAGAATCCTGAGGTTCCTCGAAAACCTGACATAAGTTCTGATGTTCCTCGAAAACCAAACAATATTCCTGAGGTTCCTCGAAAACCTAACCAGAATCCTGAGTTTCCTTGAAAACCTAACAAGAATCCTGAGGTTTCTTGAAAACCTGACATCAGTTCTGAGGTTCCTCGAAAACCAAACAATATTCCTGAGGTTCGTCGAAAACCTAACCAGAGTCCTGAGGTTCCTCGAAAACCTGACATGAATTCTGAGGTTCCTCGAAAACCAAACAATATTCCTGAGGTTCCTCGAAAACCAAACAATATTCAAGAGGTTCCTCGAAAACCTGACATGAGTTCTGAGGTTCCTCGAAAACCAAACAATATTCCTGAGGTTCCTCGAAAACCAAACAATATTCAAGAGATTCCTCGAAAACCTGACATGAGTTCTGAGGTTCCTCGAAAACCAAACAATATTCCTGAGGTTCCTCGAAAACCAAACAATATCCCTGAGGTTCCTCGAAAACCTAACCAGAATCCTGAGTTTCCTTGAAAAACTAACCAGAATCCTGAGGTTCCTTGAAAACAAACAATATTCAAGAGGTTCCTCGAAAACCTAAACAGAATCCTGAGGTTCCTCGAAAACCTGACATAAGTTCTGATGTTCCTCGAAAACCAAACAATATTCCTGAGGTTCCTCGAAAACCTAACCAGAATCCTGAGTTTCCTTGAAAACCTAACAAGAATCCTGAGGTTTCTTGAAAACCTGACATGAGTTCTGAGGTTCCTCGAAAACCAAACAATATTCAAGAGGTTCCTCGAAAAGTTAACCAGAATCCTGAGGTTCCTCGAAAACCTGACATGAGTTCTGAGGTTCCTCGAAAACCAAACAATATTCAAGAGGTTCCTCGAAACCCTAACCAGAATCCTGAGGTTCCTCGAAAACCTGACATGAGTTCTGAGGTTCCTCGAAAACCAAACAAGAATCCTGAGGTTCCTCGAAAACCTAACCAGAATCCTGAGGTTCCTTGAAAACCTAACCCAAATCCTGAGGTTCCTTGAAAACCTAACCAGAATCCTGAGGTTCCTCGAAAACCTGACATGAGTTCTGAGGTTCCTCGAAAACCAAACAATATTCCTGAGCTTCCTCGAAAAACTAACCAGAATCCTGTGGTTCCTTGAAAACCTGACTTGAGTTCTGAGGTTCCTCGAAAACCAAACAATATTCAAGAGGTTCCTCGAAAACCTAACCAGAATCCTGAGGTTCCTCGAAAACCTGACATGAGTTCTGAGGTTCCTTGAAAACCAAACAAGAATCCTGAGGTTCCTCGAAAACCTAACCAGAATCCTGAGGTTCCTTGAAAACCTAACCCAAATCCTGAGGTTCCTTGAAAACCTAACCAAAATCCTGAGGTTCCTCGAAAACCTGACATGAGTTCTGAGGTTCCTCGAAAACCAAACAATATTCCTGAGGTTCCTCGAAAACCAAACAATATTCAAGAGGTTCCTCGAAAACCTAACCAGAATCCTGAGGTTCCTCGAAAACCAAACAATATTCAAGAGGTTCCTCGAAAACCAAACAAGAATCCTGAGGTTCCTCGAAAACCTAACCAGAATCATGAGGTTCCTTGAAAACCTAACCCAAATCCTGAGGTTCCTTGAAAACCTAACCAGAATCCTGAGGTTCCTCGAAAACCTGACATGAGTTCTGAGGTTCCTCGAAAACCAAACAATATTCCTGAGGTTCCTCGAAAACCAAACAATATTCAAGAGGTTCCTCGAAAACCTAACCAGAATCCTGAGGTTCCTCGAAAACCTGACATGAGTTCTGAGGTTCCTCGAAAACCTAACCAGAATCCTGAGGTTCCTCGAAAACCTGACATGAGTTCTGAGGTTCCTCGAAAACCTAACTAGAATCCTGAGGTTCCTCGAAAACCTGACATGAGTTCTGAGGTTCCTCGAAAACCAAACAATAATCAAGAGGTTCCTCGAAAACCTAACCAGAATCCTGAGGTTCCTCGAAAACCTGACATAAGTTCTGAGGTTCCTCGAAAACCAAACAATATTCCTGAGGTTCCTCGAAAAACTAACCAGAATCCTGTGGTTCTTTGAAAACCTGACATGAGTTCTGAGGTTCCTCGAAAACCTGACATGAGTTCTGAGGTTCCTCGAAAACCTGACATGAGTTCTGAGGTTCCTCGAAAACCAAACAATATTCAAGAGGTTCCTCGAAACCCTAACTTGAATCCTGAGGTTCCTCGAAAACCTGACATGAGTTCTGAGGTTCCTCGAAAACCAAACAAGAATCCTGTGGTTCCTCGAAAACCTAACCAGAATCCTGAGGTTCCTTGAAAACCTAACCCAAATCCTGACGTTCCTTGAAAACCTAACCAGAATCCTGAGGTTCCTCGAAAACCTGACATGAGTTCTGAGGTTCCTCGAAAACCAAACAATATTCCTTAGGTTCCTCGAAAACCAAACAATATTCAAGAGGTTCCTCGAAAACCTAAATAGAATCCTGAGGTTCCTCGAAAACCAAACAATATTCAAGAGGTTCCTCGAAAACCTAACCAGAATCCTGAGGTTCCTCGAAAACCAAACAATATTCAAGAGGTTCCTCGAAAACCAAACAAGAATCCTGAGGTTCCTTGAAAACCTAACCCAAATCCTGAGGTTCCTTGAAAACCTAACCAGAATCCTGAGGTTCCTCGAAAACCTGACATGAGTTCTGAGGTTCCTCGAAAACCAAACAATATTCCTGAGGTTCCTTGAAAACCAAACAATATTCAAGAGGTTCCTCGAAAACCTAACCAGAATCCTGAGGTTCCTCGAAAACCAAACAATATTCAAGAGGTTCCTCGAAAACCTAACCAGAATCCTGAGGTTCCTCGAAAACCTGACATGAGTTCTGAGGTTCCTCGAAAACCAAACAATATTCCTTAGGTTCCTCGAAAACCAAACAATATTCAAGAGGTTCCTCGAAAACCTAACCAGAATCCTGAGGTTCCTCGAAAACCAAACAATATTCAAGAGGTTCCTCGAAAACCTAACCAGAATCCTGAGGTTCCTCGAAAACCTGACATGAGTTCTGAGGCTCCTCGAAAACCAAACAATATTCCTGAGGTTCCTCGAAAAACTAACGAGAATCCTGTGGTTCCTTGAAAACCAGACATGAGTTCTGAGGTTCCTCGAAAACCAAACAATATTCAAGAGGTTCCTCGAAAACCTTACCAGAATCCTGAGGTTCCTCGAAAACCTGACATGAGTTCTGAGGTTCCTCGAAAACCAAACAATATTCAAGAGGTTCCTCGAAAACCTAACCAGAATCCTGAGGTTCCTCGAAAACCTGACATGAGTTCTGAGGTTCCTCGAAAACCAAACAAGAATCCTGAGGTTCCTCGAAAACCTAACCAGAATCCTGAGGTTCCTTGAAAACCTGACCCAAATCCTGAACTTTAATGAAAACCTAACCAAAATCCTGAGGTTACTCGAAAACCTGACATGAGTTCTGAGGTTCCTCGAAAACCAAACAAGAATCCTGAGGTTCCTCGAAAACCTAACCAGAATCCTGAGGTTCCTTGAAAATCTAACCCAAATCCGGAGTTTCCTTGAAAACCTAACCAGAATCCTGAGGTTCCTTGAAAACCTGACATAAGTTCTGAGGTTCCTCGAAAACCAAACAATATTCCTGAGGTTCCTCGAAAACCAAACAATATTCAAGAGGTTCCTCGAAAAACTAACCAGAATCCTGAGGTTCCTCGAAAACCTGACATGAGTTCTGAGGTTCCTCGAAAACCAAACAATATTCAAGAGGTGCCTCGAAAACATAACCAGAATCCTGAGGTTCCTCGAAAACCAAACAAGAATCCTGAGGTTCCTCGAAAACCTAACACAAATCCAGAGGTTCCTTGAAAACCTAACCAGAATCCTGAGGTTCCTCGAAAACCTGACATGAGTTCTGAGGTTCCTCGAAAACCAAACAATATTCCTGAGATTCCTCGAAAACCCAACAATATTCAAGAGGTTCCTCGAAAACCTTACCAGAATCCTGAGGTTCCTCGAAAACCTGACATGAGTTCTGACGTTCCTCGAAAACCAAACAATATTCCTGAGGTTCCTCGAAAAACTAACCAGAATCCTGTGGTTCCTTGAAAACCTGACATAAGTTCTGAGGTTCCTCGAAAACCAAACAATATTCAAGAGGTTCCTCGAAAACCTAACCAGAATCCTGAGGTTCCTCGAAAACCAGACATGAGTTCTGAGGTTCCTCGAAAACCAAACAAGAATCCTGAGGTTCCTCGAAAACCTAACCAGAATCCTGAGGTTCCTTGAAAACCTAACCCAAATCCCGAGGTTCCTTGAAAACCTAACAAGAATCCTGAGGTTCCTCGAAAACCTGACATGAGTTCTGAGGTTCCTCGAAAACCAAACAATATCCCTGAGGTTCCTCGAAAACCTAACCAGAATCCTGAGTTTCCTTGAAAAACTAACCAGAATCCTGAGGTTCCTTGAAAACAAACAATATTCAAGAGGTTCCTCGAAAACCTAAACAGAATCCTGAGGTTCCTCGAAAACCTGACATAAGTTCTGATGTTCCTCGAAAACCAAACAATATTCCTGAGGTTCCTCGAAAACCTAACCAGAATACTGAGTTTCCTTGAAAACCTAACAAGAATCCTGAGGTTTCTTGAAAACCTGACATGAGTTCTGAGGTTCCTCGAAAACCAAACAATATTCCTGAGGTTCCTCGAAAACCTAACCAGAGTCCTGAGGTTCCTCGAAAACCTGACATGAATTCTGAGGTTCCTCGAAAACCAAACAATATTCCTGAGGTTCCTCGAAAACCAAACAATATTCAAGAGGTTCCTCGAAAACCTGACATGAGTTCTGAGTTTCCTCGAAAACCAAACAATATTCCTGCGGTTCCTCGAAAACCAAACAATATTCAAGAGATTCCTCGAAAACCTGACATGAGTTCTGAGGTTCCTCGAAAACCAAACAATATTCCTGAGGTTCCTCGAAAACCAAACAATATTCAAGAGGTTCCTCGAAAACCTGACATGAGTTCTGAGGTTCCTCGAAAACCAAACAATATTCAAGAGGTTCCTCGAAAACCTGACATGAGTTCTGAGGTTCCTCGAAAACCAAACAATATTCCCGAGGTTTCTCGAAAACCAAACAATATTCCTGAGGTTCCTTGAAAACCTAATCAGAATCATGAGGTTCCTTGAAAACCTAACAAGAATACTGAGGTTCCTCGAAAACCTGACATGAGTTCTAAGGTTCCTCGAAAACCAAACAATATTCCTGAGTCTCCTCGAAAACCTAACCAGAATACTGAGTTTCCTTGAAAACCTAACAAGAATCCTGAGGTTCCTTGAAAACCAAATAATATTCAAGAGGTTCCTCGAAAACCTAAATAGAATCCTGAGGTTCCTCGAAAACCAAACAATATTCCTGAGGTTCCTCGAAAACCTAACTAGAATCCTGAGGTTCCTTGAAAACTTAACAAGAATCCTGAGGTTCCTCGAAAACATGACATGAGTTCTGAGGTTCCTCGAAAACCTAACCAGAGTCCTGAGGTTCCTCGAAAAACTGACATGAATTCTGAGGTTCCTCGAAAACCTGACATGAGTTCTAAGGTTCCTCGAAAACCAAATAATATTCCTGAGGTTCCTCGAAAACCTAACCAGAATCCTGAGGTTCCTTGAAAACCTAACAAGAATCCTGAGGTTCCTCGAAAACATGACATGAGTTCTGAGGTTCCTCGAAAACCTAACCAGAGTCCTGAGGTCCCTCGAAAACCAAACAATATTCCTGAGGTTTTTCGAAAACCAAACAATATTCCTGAGGTTCCTTGAAAACCTAATCAGAATCCTGAGTTCCTTGAAAACCTAACAATATTCAAGAGGTTCCTCGAAAACCTGACATGAGTTCTGAGGTTCCTCGAAAACCAAACAATATTCCTGAGGTTTCTCGAAAACCAAACAATATTCCTGAGGTTCCTTGAAAACCTAATCAGAATCCTGAGGTTCCTTGAAAACCTAACAAGAATCCTGAGGTTCCTCGAAAACCTGACATGAGTTCTAAGGTTCCTCGAAAAACAAACAATATTCCTGGGGTTCCTCGAAAACCTAACCAGAATCCTGAGGTTCCTCGAAAACCTGACATTAGTTTTGAGGTTCCTCGAAAACCAAACAATATTCCTGGGGTTCCTCGAAAACCTAACCAGAATCCTGAGGTTCCTCGAAAACCTGACATGAGTTCTGAGGTTCCTCGAAAACCAAACTATATTCAAGAGGTTCCTCGAAAACCTAACCAGAATCCTGAGGTTCCTCGAAAACCTGACATGAGTTCTGAGGCTCCTCGAAAACCAAACAATATTCCTGAGGTTCCTCGAAAACCTGACATGAGTTCTGAGGTTCCTCGAAAACCAAACAATATTCCTGAGGTTCCTCGAAAACCAAACAATATTCCTGAGGTTCCTCGAAAACCTAACCAGAATCCTGAGGTTCCTCGAAAACCCGACATGAGTTCTGAGGTTCCTCGAAAACCAAACAATATTCCTGGGGTTCCTCGAAAACCTAACCAGCATCCTGAGGTTCCTTGAAAACCTGACATGAGTTTTGAGGTTCCTCGAAAACCAAACAATATTCCTGGGGTTCCTCGAAAACCTGACATGAGTTTTGAGGTTCCTCGAAAACCAAACAATATTCCTGGGGTTCCTCGAAAACCTAACCCGAATCCTGAGGTTCCTCGAAAACCTGACATGAGTTCTGAGGTTCCTCGAAAACCAAACAATATTCCTGGGATTCCTCGAAAACCTAACCAGAATTTTGAGGTTCCTCGAAAACCTGACATGAGTTCTGAGGTTCCTCGAAAACCAAACAATATTCCTGGGATTCCTCGAAAACCTAACCAGAATCCTGAGGTTCCTCGAAAACCTGACATGAGTTCTGAGGTTCCTCGAAAACCAAACAATATTCCTGAGGTTTCTCGAAAACCAAACAATATTCAAGAGGTTCTTCGAAAACCTGAAATGAGTTCTGAGGTTCCCCGAAAACCAAACAATATTCCAGAGGTTCCTCGAATACCTAACCAGAATCCTGAGGTTCCTCGAAAACCTGACATGAGTTCTGAGGTTCCTCGAAAACCAAACAATATTCCTGAGGTTCCTCGAAAAACTAACCAGAATCCTGTGGTTCCTTGAAAACCTGACTTGAGTTCTGAGGTTCCTCGAAAACCAAACAATATTCAAGAGGTTCCTCGAAAACCTAACCAGAATCCTGAGGTTCCTGGAAAACCTGACATGAGTTCTGAGGTTCCTCGAAAACCAAACAATATTCAAGAGGTTCCTCGAAAACCTAACCAGAATCCTGAGGTTCCTCGAAAACCTGACATGAGTTCTGAGGTTCCTCGAAAACCAAACAAGAATCCTGAGGTTCCTCGAAAACCTAACCAGAATCCTGAGGTTCCTTGAAAACCTAACCCAAATCCTGAGGTTCCTTGAAAACCTAACCAGAATACTGAGGTTCCTCGAAAACCTGACATGAGTTCTGAGGTTCCTCGAAAACCAAACAATATTCCTGAGGTTCCTCGAAAACCAAACAATATTCAAGAGGTTCCTCGAAAACCTAACCAGAATCCTGAGGTTCCTCGAAAAGCAAACAATATTCAAGAGGTTCCTCGAAACCCTAACCAAAATCCTGAGGTTCCTCGAAAACCAAACAATATTCAAGAGGTTCCTCGAAAACCAAACAAGAATCCTGAGGTTCCTCGAAAACCTAACCAGAATCCTGAGGTTCCTTGAAAACCTAACCCAAATCCTGAGGTTCCTTGAAAACCTAACCAGAATCCTGAGGTTCCTCGAAAACCTGACATGAGTTCTGAGGTTCCTCGAAAACCAAACAATAATCCTGAGGTTCCTCGAAAAACTAACCAGAATCCTGTGGTTCCTTGAAAACCTGACATGAGTTCTGAGGTTCCTCGAAAACCAAACAATATTCAAGAGGTTCCTCGAAAACCTAACCAGAATCCTGAGGTTCCTCGAAAACCTGACATGAGTTCTGAGTTTCCTCGAAAACCAAACAATATTCAAGAGGTTCCTCGAAACCCTAACCAGAATCCTGAGGTTCCTCGAAAACCTGACATGAGTTCTGAGGTTCCTCGAAAACCAAACAAGAATCCTGAGGTTCCTCGAAAACCTAACCAGAATCCTGAGGTTCCTTGAAAACCTAACCCAAATCCTGAGGTTCCTTGAAAACCTAACCAGAATCCTGAGGTTCCTCGAAAACCTGACATGAGTTCTGAGGTTCCTCGAAAACCAAACAATATTCCTGAGGTTCCTCGAAAAACGAACCAGAATCCTGTGGTTCCTTGAAAACCTGACTTGAGTTCTGAGGTTCCTCGAAAACCAAACAATATTCAAGAGGTTCCTCGAAAACCTAACCAGAATCCTGAGGTTCCTCGAAAACCTGACATGAGTTCTGAGTTTCCTCGAAAACCAAACAATATTCAAGAGGTTCCTCGAAACCCTAACCAGAATCCTGAGGTTCCTCGAAAACCAAACAAGAATCCTGAGGTTCCTCGAAAACCTAACCAGAATCCTGAGGTTCCTTGAAAACCTAACCCAAATCCTGAGGTTCCTTGAAAACCTAACCAGAATCCTGAGGTTCCTCGAAAACCTGACATGAGTTCTGAGGTTCCTCGAAAACCAAACAATATTCCTGAGGTTCCTCGAAAAACGAACCAGAATCCTGTGGTTCCTTGAAAACCTGACTTGAGTTCTGAGGTTCCTCGAAAACCAAACAATATTCAAGAGGTTCCTCGAAAACCTAACCAGAATCCTGAGGTTCCTGGAAAACCTGACATGAGTTCTGAGGTTCCTCGAAAACCAAACAATATTCAAGAGGTTCCTCGAAAACCTAACCAGAATCCTGAGGTTCCTCGAAAACCTGACATGAGTTCTGAGGTTCCTTGAAAACCAAACAAGAATCCTGAGGTTCCTCGAAAACCTAACCAGAATCCTGAGGTTCCTTGAAAACCTAAACCAATCCTGAGGTTCCTTGAAAACCTAGCCAGAATCCTGAGGTTCCTCGAAAACCTGACATGAGTTCTGAGGTTCCTCGAAAACCAAACAATATTCCTGAGGTTCCTCGAAAACCAAACAATATTCAAGAGGTTCCTCGAAAACCTAACCAGAATCCTGAGGTTCCTCGAAAACCAAACAATATTCAAGAGGTTCCTCGAAAACCTAACCAGAATCCTGAGGTTCCTCGAAAACCAAACAATATTCAAGAGGTTCCTCGAAAACCAAACAAGAATCCTGAGGTTCCTCGAAAACCTAACCAGAATCCTGAGGTTCCTTGAAAACCTAACCCAAATCCTGAGGTTCCTTGAAAACCTAACCAGAATCCTGAGGTTCCTCGAAAACCTGACATGAGTTCTGAGGTTCCTCGAAAACCAAACAATATTCCTGAGGTTCCTCGAAAACCAAACAATATTCAAGAGGTTCCTCGAAAACCTAACCAGAATCCTGAGGTTCCTCGAAAACCTAACCAGAATCCTGAGGTTCCTCGAAAACCTGACATGAGTTCTGAGGTTCCTCGAAAACCTAACTAGAATCCTGAGGTTCCTCGAAAACCTGACATGAGTTCTGAGGTTCCTCGAAAACCAAACAATATTCAAGAGGTCACTCGAAAACCTAACCAGAATCCTGAGGTTCCTCGAAAACCTGACATAAGTTCTGAGGTTCCTCGAAAACCAAACAATATTCCTGAGGTTCCTCGAAAAACTAACCAGAATCCTGTGGTTCTTTGAAAACCTGACATGAGTTCTGAGGTTCCTCGAAAACCTGACATGAGTTCTGAGGTTCCTCGAAAACCAAACAATATTCAAGAGGTTCCTCGAAACCCTAACTAGAATCCTGAGGTTTCTCGAAAACCTGACATGAGTTCTGAGGTTCCTCGAAAACCAAACAATAATCCTGAGGTTCCTCGAAAACCTAACCAGAATCCTGAGGTTCCTTGAAAACCTAACCCAAATCCTGAGGTTCCTTGAAAACCTAACCAGAATCCTGAGGTTCCTCGAAAACCTGACATGAGTTCTGAGGTTCCTCGAAAACCAAACAATATTCCATAGGTTCCTTGATAACCAAACAATATTCAAGAGGTTCCTCGAAAACCTAACCAGAATCCTGAGGTTCCTCGAAAACCAAACAATATTCAAGAGGTTCCTCGAAAACCTAACCAGAATCCTGAGGTTCCTCGAAAACCTGACATGAGTTCTCAGGTTCCTCGAAAACCAAACAATATTCCTTAGGTTCCTCGAAAACCAAACAATATTCAAGAGGTTCCTCGAAAACCTAATCAGAATCCTGAGGTTCCTCGAAAACCTGACATGAGTTCTGAGGTTCCTCGAAAACCAAACAATATTCAAGAGGTTCCTCGAAAACCTAACCAGAATCCTGAGGTTCCTCGAAAACCTGACATGAGTTCTGAGGTTCCTCGAAAACCAAACAAGAATCCTGAGGTTCCTCGAAAACCTAACCAGAATCCTGAGGTTCCTTGAAAACCTGACCCAAATCCTGAACTTCCATGAAAACCTAACCAAAATCCTGAGGTTACTCGAAAACCTGACATGAGTTCTGAGGTTCCTCGAAAACCAAACAAGAATCCTGAGGTTCCTCGAAAACCTAACCAGAATCCTGAGGTTCCTTGAAAATCTAACCCAAATCCGGAGGTTCCTTGAAAACCTAACCAGAATCCTGAGGTTCCTTGAAAACCTGACATAAGTTCTGAGGTTCCTCGAAAACCAAACAATATTCCTGAGGTTCCTCGAAAACCAAACAATATTCAAGAGGTTCCTCGAAAACCTAACCAGAATCCTGAGGTTCCTCGAAAACCTGACATGAGTTCTGAGGTTCCTCGAAAACCTAACCAGAATCCTGAGGTTCCTTGAAAACCTAACCCAAATCCTGAGGTTCCTTGAAAGACTAACCAAAATCCTGAGGTTCCTCGAAAACCTGACATGAGTTCTGAGGTTCCTCGAAAACCAAACAAGAATCCTGAGGTTCCTCGAAAACCTAACCAGAATCCTGAGGTTCCTTGAAAACCTAACCCAAATCCTGAGGTTCCTTGAAAACCTAACCAGAATCCTGAGGTTCCTCGAAAACCTGACATGAGTTCTGAGGTTCCTCGAAAACCAAACAATATTCCTGAGGTTCCTCGAAAAACGAACCAGAATCCTGTGGTTCCTTGAAAACCTGACTTGAGTTCTGAGGTTCCTCGAAAACCAAACAATATTCAAGAGGTTCCTCGAAAACCTAACCAGAATCCTGAGGTTCCTCGAAAACCTGACATGAGTTCTGAGTTTCCTCGAAAACCAAACAATATTCAAGAGGTTCCTCGAAACCCTAACCAGAATCCTGAGGTTCCTCGAAAACCTGACATGAGTTCTGAGGTTCCTCGAAAACCAAACAAGAATCCTGAGGTTCCTCGAAAACCTAACCAGAATCCTGAGGTTCCTTGAAAACCTAACCCAAATCCTGAGGTTCCTTGAAAACCTAACCAGAATCCTGAGGTTCCTCGAAAACCTGACATGAGTTCTGAGGTTCCTCGAAAACCAAACAATATTCCTGAGGTTCCTCGAAAAACGAACCAGAATCCTGTGGTTCCTTGAAAACCTGAATTGAGTTCTGAGGTTCCTCGAAAACCAAACAATATTCAAGAGGTTCCTCGAAAACCTAACCAGAATCCTGAGGTTCCTGGAAAACCTGACATGAGTTCTGAGGTTCCTCGAAAACCAAACAATATTCAAGAGGTTCCTCGAAAACCTAACCAGAATCCTGAGGTTCCTCGAAAACCTGACATGAGTTCTGAGGTTCCTTGAAAACCAAACAAGAATCCTGAGGTTCCTCGAAAACCTAACCAGAATCCTGAGGTTCCTTGAAAACCTAAACCAATCCTGAGGTTCCTTGAAAACCTAGCCAGAATCCTGAGGTTCCTCGAAAACCTGACATGAGTTCTGAGGTTCCTCGAAAACCAAACAATATTCCTGAGGTTCCTCGAAAACCAAACAATATTCAAGAGGTTCCTCGAAAACCTAACCAGAATCCTGAGGTTCCTCGAAAACCAAACAATATTCAAGAGGTTCCTCGAAAACCTAACCAGAATCCTGAGGTTCCTCGAAAACCAAACAATATTCAAGAGGTTCCTCGAAAACCAAACAAGAATCCTGAGGTTCCTCGAAAACCTAACCAGAATCCTGAGGTTCCTTGAAAACCTAACCCAAATCCTGAGGTTCCTTGAAAACCTAACCAGAATCCTGAGGTTCCTCGAAAACCTGACATGAGTTCTGAGGTTCCTCGAAAACCAAACAATATTCCTGAGGTTCCTCGAAAACCAAACAATATTCAAGAGGTTCCTCGAAAACCTAACCAGAATCCTGAGGTTCCTCGAAAACCTAACCAGAATCCTGAGGTTCCTCGAAAACCTGACATGAGTTCTGAGGTTCCTCGAAAACCTAACTAGAATCCTGAGGTTCCTCGAAAACCTGACATGAGTTCTGAGGTTCCTCGAAAACCAAACAATATTCAAGAGGTCACTCGAAAACCTAACCAGAATCCTGAGGTTCCTCGAAAACCTGACATAAGTTCTGAGGTTCCTCGAAAACCAAACAATATTCCTGAGGTTCCTCGAAAAACTAACCAGAATCCTGTGGTTCTTTGAAAACCTGACATGAGTTCTGAGGTTCCTCGAAAACCTGACATGAGTTCTGAGGTTCCTCGAAAACCAAACAATATTCAAGAGGTTCCTCGAAACCCTAACTAGAATCCTGAGGTTTCTCGAAAACCTGACATGAGTTCTGAGGTTCCTCGAAAACCAAACAATAATCCTGAGGTTCCTCGAAAACCTAACCAGAATCCTGAGGTTCCTTGAAAACCTAACCCAAATCCTGACGTTCCTTGAAAACCTAACCAGAATCCTGAGGTTCCTCGAAAACCTGACATGAGTTCTGAGGTTCCTCGAAAACCAAACAATATTCCTGAGGTTCCTCGAAAACCAAACAATATTCAAGAGGTTCCTCGAAAACCTAACCAGAATCCTGAGGTTCCTCGAAAACCAAACAATATTCAAGAGGTTTCTCGAAAACCTAACCAGAATCCTGAGGTTCCTCGAAAACCAAACAATATTCAAGAGGTTCCTCGAAAACCAAACAAGAATCCTGAGGTTCCTTGAAAACCTAACCCAAATCCTGAGGTTCCTTGAAAACCTAACCAGAATCCTGAGGTTCCTCGAAAACCTGACATGAGTTCTGAGGTTCCTCGAAAACCAAACAATATTCCATAGGTTCCTTGATAACCAAACAATATTCAAGAGGTTCCTCGAAAACCTAACCAGAATTCTGAGGTTCCTCGAAAACCAAACAATATTCAAGAGGTTCCTCGAAAACCTAACCAGAATCCTGAGGTTCCTCGAAAACCTGACATGAGTTCTCAGGTTCCTCGAAAACCAAACAATATTCAAGAGGTTCCTCGAAACCCTAACCAGAATCCTGAGGTTCCTCGAAAACCTGACATGAGTTCTGAGGTTCCTCGAAAACCAAACAAGAATCCTGAGGTTCCTCGAAAACCTAACCAGAATCCTGAGGTTCCTTGAAAACGTAACCCAAATCCTGAGGTTCCTTGAAAACCTAACCAGAATCCTGAGGTTCCTCGAAAACCTGACATGAGTTCTGAGGTTCCTCGAAAACCAAACAATATTCCTGAGGTTCCTCGAAAAACGAACCAGAATCCTGTGGTTCCTTGAAAACCTGAATTGAGTTCTGAGGTTCCTCGAAAACCAAACAATATTCAAGAGGTTCCTCGAAAACCTAACCAGAATCCTGAGGTTCCTGGAAAACCTGACATGAGTTCTGAGGTTCCTCGAAAACCAAACAATATTCAAGAGGTTCCTCGAAAACCTAACCAGAATCCTGAGGTTCCTCGAAAACCTGACATGAGTTCTGAGGTTCCTTGAAAACCAAACAAGAATCCTGAGGTTCCTCGAAAACCTAACCAGAATCCTGAGGTTCCTTGAAAACCTAAACCAATCCTGAGGTTCCTTGAAAACCTAGCCAGAATCCTGAGGTTCCTCGAAAACCTGACATGAGTTCTGAGGTTCCTCGAAAACCAAACAATATTCCTGAGGTTCCTCGAAAACCAAACAATATTCAAGAGGTTCCTCGAAAACCTAACCAGAATCCTGAGGTTCCTCGAAAACCAAACAATATTCAAGAGGTTCCTCGAAAACCTAACCAGAATCCTGAGGTTCCTCGAAAACCAAACAATATTCAAGAGGTTCCTCGAAAACCAAACAAGAATCCTGAGGTTCCTCGAAAACCTAACCAGAATCCTGAGGTTCCTTGAAAACCTAACCCAAATCCTGAGGTTCCTTGAAAACCTAACCAGAATCCTGAGGTTCCTCGAAAACCTGACATGAGTTCTGAGGTTCCTCGAAAACCAAACAATATTCCTGAGGTTCCTCGAAAACCAAACAATATTCAAGAGGTTCCTCGAAAACCTAACCAGAATCCTGAGGTTCCTCGAAAACCTAACCAGAATCCTGAGGTTCCTCGAAAACCTGACATGAGTTCTGAGGTTCCTCGAAAACCTAACTAGAATCCTGAGGTTCCTCGAAAACCTGACATGAGTTCTGAGGTTCCTCGAAAACCAAACAATATTCAAGAGGTCACTCGAAAACCTAACCAGAATCCTGAGGTTCCTCGAAAACCTGACATAAGTTCTGAGGTTCCTCGAAAACCAAACAATATTCCTGAGGTTCCTCGAAAAACTAACCAGAATCCTGTGGTTCTTTGAAAACCTGACATGAGTTCTGAGGTTCCTCGAAAACCTGACATGAGTTCTGAGGTTCCTCGAAAACCAAACAATATTCAAGAGGTTCCTCGAAACCCTAACTAGAATCCTGAGGTTTCTCGAAAACCTGACATGAGTTCTGAGGTTCCTCGAAAACCAAACAATAATCCTGAGGTTCCTCGAAAACCTAACCAGAATCCTGAGGTTCCTTGAAAACCTAACCCAAATCCTGACGTTCCTTGAAAACCTAACCAGAATCCTGAGGTTCCTCGAAAACCTGACATGAGTTCTGAGGTTCCTCGAAAACCAAACAATATTCCTGAGGTTCCTCGAAAACCAAACAATATTCAAGAGGTTCCTCGAAAACCTAACCAGAATCCTGAGGTTCCTCGAAAACCAAACAATATTCAAGAGGTTTCTCGAAAACCTAACCAGAATCCTGAGGTTCCTCGAAAACCAAACAATATTCAAGAGGTTCCTCGAAAACCAAACAAGAATCCTGAGGTTCCTTGAAAACCTAACCCAAATCCTGAGGTTCCTTGAAAACCTAACCAGAATCCTGAGGTTCCTCGAAAACCTGACATGAGTTCTGAGGTTCCTCGAAAACCAAACAATATTCCATAGGTTCCTTGATAACCAAACAATATTCAAGAGGTTCCTCGAAAACCTAACCAGAATTCTGAGGTTCCTCGAAAACCAAACAATATTCAAGAGGTTCCTCGAAAACCTAACCAGAATCCTGAGGTTCCTCGAAAACCTGACATGAGTTCTCAGGTTCCTCGAAAACCAAACAATATTCCTTAGGTTCCTCGAAAACCAAACAATATTCAAGAGGTTCCTCGAAAACCTAATCAGAATCCTGAGGTTCCTCGAAAACCTGACATGAGTTCTGAGGTTCCTCGAAAACCAAACAATATTCAAGAGGTTCCTCGAAAACCTAACCAGAATCCTGAGGTTCCTCGAAAACCTGACATGAGTTCTGAGGTTCCTCGAAAACCAAACAAGAATCCTGAGGTTCCTCGAAAACCTAACCAGAATCCTGAGGTTCCTTGAAAACCTGACCCAAATCCTGAACTTCCATGAAAACCTAACCAAAATCCTGAGGTTACTCGAAAACCTGACATGAGTTCTGAGGTTCCTCGAAAACCAAACAAGAATCCTGAGGTTCCTCGAAAACCTAACCAGAATCCTGAGGTTCCTTGAAAATCTAACCCAAATCCGAGGTTCCTTGAAAACCTAACCAGAATCCTGAGGTTCCTTGAAAACCTGACATAAGTTCTGAGGTTCCTCGAAAACCAAACAATATTCCTGAGGTTCCTCGAAAACCAAACAATATTCAAGAGGTTCCTCGAAAACCTAACCAGAATCCTGAGGTTCCTCGAAAACCTGACATGAGTTCTGAGGTTCCTCGAAAACCTAACCAGAATCCTGAGGTTCCTTGAAAACCTAACCCAAATCCTGAGGTTCCTTGAAAGACTAACCAAAATCCTGAGGTTCCTCGAAAACCTGACATGAGTTCTGAGGTTCCTCGAAAACCAAACAATATTCCTGAGGTTCCTCGAAAACCAAACAATATTCAAGAGGTTCCTCGAAAACCTAACCAGAATCCTGAGGTTCCTCGAAAACCAAACAATATTCAAGAGGTTCCTCGAAAACCAAACAAGAATCCTGAGGTTCCTCGAAAACCTAACCAGAATCCTGAGGTTCCTTGAAAACCTAACCCAAATCCTGAGGTTCCTTGAAAACCTAACCAGAATCCTGAGGTTCCTCGAAAACCTGACATGAGTTCTGAGGTTCCTCGAAAACCAAACAATATTCCTGAGGTTCCTCGAAAACCAAACAATATTCAAGAGGTTCCTCGAAAACCTAACCAGAATCCTGAGGTTCCTCGAAAACCTGACATGAGTTCTGAGGTTCCTCGAAAACCTAACCAGAATCCTGAGGTTCCTCGAAAACCTGACATGAGTTCTGAGGTTCCTCGAAAACCTAACTAGAATCCTGAGGTTCCTCGAAAACCTGACATGAGTTCTGAGGTTCCTCGAAAACCAAACAATAATCAAGAGGTTCCTCGAAAACCTAACCAGAATCCTGAGGTTCCTCGAAAACCTGACATAAGTTCTGAGGTTCCTCGAAAACCAAACAATATTCCTGAGGTTCCTCGAAAAACTAACCAGAATCCTGTGGTTCTTTGAAAACCTGACATGAGTTCTGAGGTTCCTCGAAAACCTGACATGAGTTCTGAGGTTCCTCGAAAACCTGACATGAGTTCTGAGGTTCCTCGAAAACCAAACAATATTCAAGAGGTTCCTCGAAACCCTAACTTGAATCCTGAGGTTCCTCGAAAACCTGACATGAGTTCTGAGGTTCCTCGAAAACCAAACAAGAATCCTGTGGTTCCTCGAAAACCTAACCAGAATCCTGAGGTTCCTTGAAAACCTAACCCAAATCCTGACGTTCCTTGAAAACCTAACCAGAATCCTGAGGTTCCTCGAAAACCTGACATGAGTTCTGAGGTTCCTCGAAAACCAAACAATATTCCTGAGGTTCCTCGAAAACCAAACAATATTCAAGAGGTTCCTCGAAAACCTAAATAGAATCCTGAGGTTCCTCGAAAACCAAACAATATTCAAGAGGTTCCTCGAAAACCTAACCAGAATCCTGAGGTTCCTCGAAAACCAAACAATATTCAAGAGGTTCCTCGAAAACCAAACAAGAATCCTGAGGTTCCTTGAAAACCTAACCCAAATCCTGAGGTTCCTTGAAAACCTAACCAGAATCCTGAGGTTCCTCGAAAACCTGACATGAGTTCTGAGGTTCCTCGAAAACCAAACAATATTCCTGAGGTTCCTTGAAAACCAAACAAGATTCAAGAGGTTCCTCGAAAACCTAACCAGAATCCTGAGGTTCCTCGAAAACCAAACAATATTCAAGAGGTTCCTCGAAAACCTAACCAGAATCCTGAGGTTCCTCGAAAACCTGACATGAGTTCTGAGGTTCCTCGAAAACCAAACAATATTCCTTAGGTTCCTCGAAAACCAAACAATATTCAAGAGGTTCCTCGAAAACCTAACCAGAATCCTGAGGTTCCTCGAAAACCAAACAATATTCAAGAGGTTCCTCGAAAACCTAATCAGAATCCTGAGGTTCCTCGAAAACCTGACATGAGTTCTGAGGCTCCTCGAAAACCAAACAATATTCCTGAGGTTCCTCGAAAAACTAACCAGAATCCTGTGGTTCTTTGAAAACCTGACATGAGTTCTGAGGTTCCTCGAAAACCTGACATGAGTTCTGAGGTTCCTCGAAAACCTGACATGAGTTCTGAGGTTCCTCGAAAACCAAACAATATTCAAGAGGTTCCTCGAAACCCTAACTTGAATCCTGAGGTTCCTCGAAAACCTGACATGAGTTCTGAGGTTCCTCGAAAACCAAACAAGAATCCTGTGGTTCCTCGAAAACCTAACCAGAATCCTGAGGTTCCTTGAAAACCTAACCCAAATCCTGACGTTCCTTGAAAACCTAACCAGAATCCTGAGGTTCCTCGAAAACCTGACATGAGTTCTGAGGTTCCTCGAAAACCAAACAATATTCCTGAGGTTCCTCGAAAACCAAACAATATTCAAGAGGTTCCTCGAAAACCTAAATAGAATCCTGAGGTTCCTCGAAAACCAAACAATATTCAAGAGGTTCCTCGAAAACCTAACCAGAATCCTGAGGTTCCTCGAAAACCAAACAATATTCAAGAGGTTCCTCGAAAACCAAACAAGAATCCTGAGGTTCCTTGAAAACCTAACCCAAATCCTGAGGTTCCTTGAAAACCTAACCAGAATCCTGAGGTTCCTCGAAAACCTGACATGAGTTCTGAGGTTCCTCGAAAACCAAACAATATTCCTGAGGTTCCTTGAAAACCAAACAAGATTCAAGAGGTTCCTCGAAAACCTAACCAGAATCCTGAGGTTCCTCGAAAACCAAACAATATTCAAGAGGTTCCTCGAAAACCTAACCAGAATCCTGAGGTTCCTCGAAAACCTGACATGAGTTCTGAGGTTCCTCGAAAACCAAACAATATTCCTTAGGTTCCTCGAAAACCAAACAATATTCAAGAGGTTCCTCGAAAACCTAACCAGAATCCTGAGGTTCCTCGAAAACCAAACAATATTCAAGAGGTTCCTCGAAAACCTAATCAGAATCCTGAGGTTCCTCGAAAACCTGACATGAGTTCTGAGGCTCCTCGAAAACCAAACAATATTCCTGAGGTTCCTCGAAAAACTAACGAGAATCCTGTGGTTCCTTGAAAACCAGACATGAGTTCTGAGGTTCCTCGAAAACCAAACAATATTCAAGAGGTTCCTCGAAAACCTTACCAGAATCCTGAGGTTCCTCGAAAACCTGACATGAGTTCTGAGGTTCCTCGAAAACCAAACAATATTCAAGAGGTTCCTCGAAAACCTAACCAGAATCCTGAGGTTCCTCGAAAACCTGACATGAGTTCTGAGGTTCCTCGAAAACCAAACAAGAATCCTGAGGTTCCTCGAAAACCTAACCAGAATCCTGAGGTTCCTTGAAAACCTGACCCAAATCCTGAACTTTAATGAAAACCTAACCAAAATCCTGAGGTTACTCGAAAACCTGACATGAGTTCTGAGGTTCCTCGAAAACCAAACAAGAATCCTGAGGTTCCTCGAAAACCTAACCAGAATCCTGAGGTTCCTTGAAAATCTAACCCAAATCCGGAGTTTCCTTGAAAACCTAACCAGAATCCTGAGGTTCCTTGAAAACCTGACATAAGTTCTGAGGTTCCTCGAAAACCAAACAATATTCCTGAGGTTCCTCGAAAACCAAACAATATTCAAGAGGTTCCTCGAAAAACTAACCAGAATCCTGAGGTTCCTCGAAAACCTGACATGAGTTCTGAGGTTCCTCGAAAACCAAACAATATTCAAGAGGTGCCTCGAAAACATAACCAGAATCCTGAGGTTCCTCGAAAACCAAACAAGAATCCTGAGGTTCCTCGAAAACCTAACACAAATCCAGAGGTTCCTTGAAAACCTAACCAGAATCCTGAGGTTCCTCGAAAACCTGACATGAGTTCTGAGGTTCCTCGAAAACCAAACAATATTCCTGAGATTCCTCGAAAACCCAACAATATTCAAGAGGTTCCTCGAAAACCTTACCAGAATCCTGAGGTTCCTCGAAAACCTGACATGAGTTCTGACGTTCCTCGAAAACCAAACAATATTCCTGAGGTTCCTCGAAAAACTAACCAGAATCCTGTGGTTCCTTGAAAACCTGACATAAGTTCTGAGGTTCCTCGAAAACCAAACAATATTCAAGAGGTTCCTCGAAAACCTAACCAGAATCCTGAGGTTCCTCGAAAACCAGACATGAGTTCTGAGGTTCCTCGAAAACCAAACAAGAATCCTGAGGTTCCTCGAAAACCTAACCAGAATCCTGAGGTTCCTTGAAAACCTAACCCAAATCCCGAGGTTCCTTGAAAACCTAACAAGAATCCTGAGGTTCCTCGAAAACCTGACATGAGTTCTGAGGTTCCTCGAAAACCAAACAATATCCCTGAGGTTCCTCGAAAACCTAACCAGAATCCTGAGTTTCCTTGAAAAACTAACCAGAATCCTGAGGTTCCTTGAAAACAAACAATATTCAAGAGGTTCCTCGAAAACCTAAACAGAATCCTGAGGTTCCTCGAAAACCTGACATAAGTTCTGATGTTCCTCGAAAACCAAACAATATTCCTGAGGTTCCTCGAAAACCTAACCAGAATCCTGAGTTTCCTTGAAAACCTAACAAGAATCCTGAGGTTTCTTGAAAACCTGACATGAGTTCTGAGGTTCCTCGAAAACCAAACAATATTCCTGAGGTTCCTCGAAAACCTAACCAGAGTCCTGAGGTTCCTCGAAAACCTGACATGAATTCTGAGGTTCCTCGAAAACCAAACAATATTCCTGAGGTTCCTCGAAAACCAAACAATATTCAAGAGGTTCCTCGAAAACCTGACATGAGTTCTGAGTTTCCTCGAAAACCAAACAATATTCCTGCGGTTCCTCGAAAACCAAACAATATTCAAGAGATTCCTCGAAAACCTGACATGAGTTCTGAGGTTCCTCGAAAACCAAACAATATTCCTGAGGTTCCTCGAAAACCAAACAATATTCAAGAGGTTCCTCGAAAACCTGACATGAGTTCTGAGGTTCCTCGAAAACCAAACAATATTCAAGAGGTTCCTCGAAAACCTGACATGAGTTCTGAGGTTCCTCGAAAACCAAACAATATTCCCGAGGTTTCTCGAAAACCAAACAATATTCCTGAGGTTCCTTGAAAACCTAATCAGAATCATGAGGTTCCTTGAAAACCTAACAAGAATACTGAGGTTCCTCGAAAACCTGACATGAGTTCTAAGGTTCCTCGAAAACCAAACAATATTCCTGAGTCTCCTCGAAAACCTAACCAGAATCCTGAGGTTCCTTGAAAACCTAACCAGAATACTGAGTTTCCTTGAAAACCTAACAAGAATCCTGAGGTTCCTTGAAAACCAAATAATATTCAAGAGGTTCCTCGAAAACCTAAATAGAATCCTGAGGTTCCTCGAAAACCAAACAATATTCCTGAGGTTCCTCGAAAACCTAACTAGAATCCTGAGGTTCCTTGAAAACTTAACAAGAATCCTGAGGTTCCTCGAAAACATGACATGAATTCTGAGGTTCCTCGAAAACCTGACATGAGTTCTAAGGTTCCTCGAAAACCAAATAATATTCCTGAGGTTCCTCGAAAACCTAACCAGAATCCTGAGGTTCCTTGAAAACCTAACAAGAATCCTGAGGTTCCTCGAAAACATGACATGAGTTCTGAGGTTCCTCGAAAACCTAACCAGAGTCCTGAGGTCCCTCGAAAACCTGACATGAGTTCTGAGGCTCCTCGAAAACCAAACAATATTCCTGAGGTTCCTTGAAAACCTAATCAGAATCCTGAGTTCCTTGAAAACCTAACAATATTCAAGAGGTTCCTCGAAAACCTGACATGAGTTCTGAGGTTCCTCGAAAACCAAACAATATTCCTGAGGTTTCTCGAAAACCAAACAATATTCCTGAGGTTCCTTGAAAACCTAATCAGAATCCTGAGGTTCCTTGAAAACCTAACAAGAATCCTGAGGTTCCTCGAAAACCTGACATGAGTTCTAAGGTTCCTCGAAAAACAAACAATATTCCTGGGGTTCCTCGAAAACCTAACCAGAATCCTGAGGTTCCTCGAAAACCTGACATTAGTTTTGAGGTTCCTCGAAAACCAAACAATATTCCTGGGGTTCCTCGAAAACCTAACCAGAATCCTGAGGTTCCTCGAAAACCTGACATGAGTTCTGAGGTTCCTCGAAAACCAAACTATATTCAAGAGGTTCCTCGAAAACCTAACCAGAATCCTGAGGTTCCTCGAAAACCTGACATGAGTTCTGAGGCTCCTCGAAAACCAAACAATATTCCTGAGGTTCCTCGAAAACCTGACATGAGTTCTGAGGTTCCTCGAAAACCAAACAATATTCCTGAGGTTCCTCGAAAACCAAACAATATTCCTGAGGTTCCTCGAAAACCTAACCAGAATCCTGAGGTTCCTCGAAAACCCGACATGAGTTCTGAGGTTCCTCGAAAACCAAACAATATTCCTGGGGTTCCTCGAAAACCTAACCAGCATCCTGAGGTTCCTTGAAAACCTGACATGAGTTTTGAGGTTCCTCGAAAACCAAACAATATTCCTGGGGTTCCTCGAAAACCTGACATGAGTTTTGAGGTTCCTCGAAAACCAAACAATATTCCTGGGGTTCCTCGAAAACCTAACCCGAATCCTGAGGTTCCTCGAAAACCTGACATGAGTTCTGAGGTTCCTCGAAAACCAAACAATATTCCTGGGATTCCTCGAAAACCTAACCAGAATTTTGAGGTTCCTCGAAAACCTGACATGAGTTCTGAGGTTCCTCGAAAACCAAACAATATTCCTGGGATTCCTCGAAAACCTAACCAGAATCCTGAGGTTCCTCGAAAACCTGACATGAGTTCTGAGGTTCCTCGAAAACCAAACAATATTCCTGAAGTTTCTCGAAAACCAAACAATATTCAAGAGGTTCTTCGAAAACCTGAAATGAGTTCTGAGGTTCCCCGAAAACCAAACAATATTCCAGAGGTTCCTCGAATACCTAACCAGAATCCTGAGGTTCCTCGAAAACCTGACATGAGTTCTGAGGTTCCTCGAAAACCAAACAATATTCCTGAGGTTCCTCGAAAAACTAACCAGAATCCTGTGGTTCCTTGAAAACCTGACTTGAGTTCTGAGGTTCCTCGAAAACCAAACAATATTCAAGAGGTTCCTCGAAAACCTAACCAGAATCTTGAGGTTCCTGGAAAACCTGACATGAGTTCTGAGGTTCCTCGAAAACCAAACAATATTCAAGAGGTTCCTCGAAAACCTAACCAGAATCCTGAGGTTCCTCGAAAACCTGACATGAGTTCTGAGGTTCCTCGAAAACCAAACAAGAATCCTGAGGTTCCTCGAAAACCTAACCAGAATCCTGAGGTTCCTTGAAAACCTAACCCAAATCCTGAGGTTCCTTGAAAACCTAACCAGAATACTGAGGTTCCTCGAAAACCTGACATGAGTTCTGAGGTTCCTCGAAAACCAAACAATATTCCTGAGGTTCCTCGAAAACCAAACAATATTCAAGAGGTTCCTCGAAAACCTAACCAGAATCCTGAGGTTCCTCGAAAAGCAAACAATATTCAAGAGGTTCCTCGAAAACCTAACCAAAATCCTGAGGTTCCTCGAAAACCAAACAATATTCAAGAGGTTCCTCGAAAACCAAACAAGAATCCTGAGGTTCCTCGAAAACCTAACCAGAATCCTGAGGTTCCTTGAAAACCTAACCCAAATCCTGAGGTTCCTTGAAAACCTAACCAGAATCCTGAGGTTCCTCGAAAACCTGACATGAGTTCTGAGGTTCCTCGAAAACCAAACAATATTCCTGAGGTTCCTCGAAAAACTAACCAGAATCCTGTGGTTCCTTGAAAACCTGACATGAGTTCTGAGGTTCCTCGAAAACCAAACAATATTCAAGAGGTTCCTCGAAAACCTAACCAGAATCCTGAGGTTCCTCGAAAACCTGACATGAGTTCTGAGTTTCCTCGAAAACCAAACAATATTCAAGAGGTTCCTCGAAAACCTAACCAGAATCCTGTGGTTCCTTGAAAACCTGACTTGAGTTCTGAGGTTCCTCGAAAACCAAACAATATTCAAGAGGTTCCTCGAAAACCAAACAAGAATCCTGAGGTTCCTCGAAAACCTAACCAGAATCCTGAGGTTCCTTGAAAACCTAAACCAATCCTGAGGTTCCTTGAAAACCTAGCCAGAATCCTGAGGTTCCTCGAAAACCTGACATGAGTTCTGAGGTTCCTCGAAAACCAAACAATATTCCTGAGGTTCCTCGAAAACCAAACAATATTCAAGAGGTTCCTCGAAAACCTAACCAGAATCCTGAGGTTCCTCGAAAACCAAACAATATTCAAGAGGTTCCTCGAAAACCTAACCAGAATCCTGAGGTTCCTCGAAAACCAAACAATATTCAAGAGGTTCCTCGAAAACCAAACAAGAATCCTGAGGTTCCTCGAAAACCTAACCAGAATCCTGAGGTTCCTTGAAAACCTAACCCAAATCCTGAGGTTCCTTGAAAACCTAACCAGAATCCTGAGGTTCCTCGAAAACCTGACATGAGTTCTGAGGTTCCTCGAAAACCAAACAATATTCCTGAGGTTCCTCGAAAACCAAACAATATTCAAGAGGTTCCTCGAAAACCTAACCAGAATCCTGAGGTTCCTCGAAAACCTAACCAGAATCCTGAGGTTCCTCGAAAACCTGACATGAGTTCTGAGGTTCCTCGAAAACCTAACTAGAATCCTGAGGTTCCTCGAAAACCTGACATGAGTTCTGAGGTTCCTCGAAAACCAAACAATATTCAAGAGGTCACTCGAAAACCTAACCAGAATCCTGAGGTTCCTCGAAAACCTGACATAAGTTCTGAGGTTCCTCGAAAACCAAACAATATTCCTGAGGTTCCTCGAAAAACTAACCAGAATCCTGTGGTTCTTTGAAAACCTGACATGAGTTCTGAGGTTCCTCGAAAACCTGACATGAGTTCTGAGGTTCCTCGAAAACCAAACAATATTCAAGAGGTTCCTCGAAACCCTAACTAGAATCCTGAGGTTTCTCGAAAACCTGACATGAGTTCTGAGGTTCCTCGAAAACCAAACAAGAATCCTGAGGTTCCTCGAAAACCTAACCAGAATCCTGAGGTTCCTTGAAAACCTAACCCAAATCCTGACGTTCCTTGAAAACCTAACCAGAATCCTGAGGTTCCTCGAAAACCTGACATGAGTTCTGAGGTTCCTCGAAAACCAAACAATATTCCTGAGGTTCCTCGAAAACCAAACAATATTCAAGAGGTTCCTCGAAAACCTAACCAGAATCCTGAGGTTCCTCGAAAACCAAACAATATTCAAGAGGTTTCTCGAAAACCTAACCAGAATCCTGAGGTTCCTCGAAAACCAAACAATATTCAAGAGGTTCCTCGAAAACCAAACAAGAATCCTGAGGTTCCTTGAAAACCTAACCCAAATCCTGAGGTTCCTTGAAAACCTTACCAGAATCCTGAGGTTCCTCGAAAACCTGACATGAGTTCTGAGGTTCCTCGAAAACCAAACAATATTCCATAGGTTCCTTGAAAACCAAACAATATTCAAGAGGTTTCTCGAAAACCTAACCAGAATCCTGAGGTTCCTCGAAAACCAAACAATATTCAAGAGGTTCCTCGAAAACCTAACCAGAATCCTGAGGTTCCTCGAAAACCTGACATGAGTTCTCAGGTTCCTCGAAAACCAAACAATATTCCTTAGGTTCCTCGAAAACCAAACAATATTCAAGAGGTTCCTCGAAAACCTAATCAGAATCCTGAGGTTCCTCGAAAACCTGACATGAGTTCTGAGGTTCCTCGAAAACCAAACAATATTCAAGAGGTTCCTCGAAAACCTAACCAGAATCCTGAGGTTCCTCGAAAACCTGACATGAGTTCTGAGGTTCCTCGAAAACCAAACAAGAATCCTGAGGTTCCTCGAAAACCTAACCAGAATCCTGAGGTTCCTTGAAAACCTGACCCAAATCCTGAACTTCCATGAAAACCTAACCAAAATCCTGAGGTTACTCGAAAACCTGACATGAGTTCTGAGGTTCCTCGAAAACCAAACAAGAATCCTGAGGTTCCTCGAAAACCTAACCAGAATCCTGAGGTTCCTTGAAAATCTAACCCAAATCCGGAGGTTCCTTGAAAACCTAACCAGAATCCTGAGGTTCCTTGAAAACCTGACATAAGTTCTGAGGTTCCTCGAAAACCAAACAATATTCCTGAGGTTCCTCGAAAACCAAACAATATTCAAGAGGTTCCTCGAAAACCTAACCAGAATCCTGAGGTTCCTCGAAAACCTGACATGAGTTCTGAGGTTCCTCGAAAACCAAACAATATTCCTGGGGTTCCTCGAAAACCACACAATATTCAAGAGGTTCCTCGAAAACATAACCAGAATCCTGAGGTTCCTCGAAAACCTGACATGAGTTCTGAGGTTCCTCGAAAACCAAACAATATTCCTGAGGTTCCTCGAAAAACTAACCAGAATCCTGAGGTTCCTCGAAAACCTGACATGAGTTCTGAGGTTCCTCGAAAACCAAACAATATTCAAGAGGTGCCTCGAAAACATAACCAGAATCCTGAGGTTCCTCGAAAACCAAACAAGAATCCTGAGGTTCCTCGAAAACCTAACCAGAATCCTGAGGTTCCTTGAAAACCTAACCCAAATCCTGAGGTTCCTTGAAAACCTAACCAGAATCCTGAGGTTCCTCGAAAACCTGACATGAGTTCTGAGGTTCCTCGAAAACCAAACAATATTCCTGAGATTCCTCGAAAACCCAACAATATTCAAGAGGTTCCTCGAAAACCTTACCAGAATCCTGAGGGTCCTCGAAAACCTGACATGAGTTCTGAGGTTCCTCGAAAACCAAACAATATTCCTGAGGTTCCTCGAAAAACTAACCAGAATCCCGTGGTTCCTTGAAAACCTGACATAAGTTCTGAGGTTCCTCGAAAACCAAACAATATTCAAGAGGTTCCTCGAAAACCTAACCAGAATCCTGAGGTTCCTCGAAAACCAGTCATGAGTTCTGAGGTTTCTCGAAAACCAAACAAGAATCCTGAGGTTCCTCGAAAACCTAACCAGAATCCTGAGGTTCCTTGAAAACCTAACCCAAATCCTGAGGTTCCTTGAAAACCTAACAAGAATCCTGAGGTTCCTCGAAAACCTGACATGAGTTCTGAGGTTCCTCGAAAACCAAACAATATCCCTGAGGTTCCTCGAAAACCTAACCAGAATCCTGAGTTTCCTTGAAAAACTAACCAGAATCCTGAGGTTCCTTGAAAACAAACAATATTCAAGAGGTTCCTCGAAAACCTAAACAGAATCCTGAGGTTCCTCGAAAACCTGACATAAGTTCTGATGTTCCTCGAAAACCAAACAATATTCCTGAGGTTCCTCGAAAACCTAACCAGAATCCTGAGTTTCCTTGAAAACCTAACAAGAATCCTGAGGTTTCTTGAAAACCTGACATGAGTTCTGAGGTTCCTCGAAAACCAAACAATATTCCTGAGGTTCGTCGAAAACCTAACCAGAGTCCTGAGGTTCCTCGAAAACCTGACATGAATTCTGAGGTTCCTCGAAAACCAAACAATATTCCTGAGGTTCCTCGAAAACCAAACAATATCCCTGAGGTTCCTCGAAAACCTAACCAGAATCCTGAGTTTCCTTGAAAAACTAACCAGAATCCTGAGGTTCCTTGAAAACAAACAATATTCAAGAGGTTCCTCGAAAACCTAAACAGAATCCTGAGGTTCCTCGAAAACCTGACATAAGTTCTGATGTTCCTCGAAAACCAAACAATATTCCTGAGGTTCCTCGAAAACCTGACATGAGTTCTGAGGTTCCTCGAAAACCAAACAAGAATCCTGAGGTTCCTCGAAAACCTAACCAGAATCCTGAGGTTCCTTGAAAACCTGACCCAAATCCTGAACTTCCATGAAAACCTAACCAAAATCCTGAGGTTACTCGAAAACCTGACATGAGTTCTGAGGTTCCTCGAAAACCAAACAAGAATCCTGAGGTTCCTCGAAAACCTAACCAGAATCCTGAGGTTCCTTGAAAATCTAACCCAAATCCGGAGGTTCCTTGAAAACCTAACCAGAATCCTGAGGTTCCTTGAAAACCTGACATAAGTTCTGAGGTTCCTCGAAAACCAAACAATATTCCTGAGGTTCCTCGAAAACCAAACAATATTCAAGAGGTTCCTCGAAAACCTAACCAGAATCCTGAGGTTCCTCGAAAACCTGACATGAGTTCTGAGGTTCCTCGAAAACCTAACCAGAATCCTGAGGTTCCTTGAAAACCTAACCCAAATCCTGAGGTTCCTTGAAAGACTAACCAAAATCCTGAGGTTCCTCGAAAACCTGACATGAGTTCTGAGGTTCCTCGAAAACCAAACAATATTCCTGAGGTTCCTCGAAAACCAAACAATATTCAAGAGGTTCCTCGAAAACCTAACCAGAATCCTGAGGTTCCTCGAAAACCAAACAATATTCAAGAGGTTCCTCGAAAACCAAACAAGAATCCTGAGGTTCCTCGAAAACCTAACCAGAATCCTGAGGTTCCTTGAAAACCTAACCCAAATCCTGAGGTTCCTTGAAAACCTAACCAGAATCCTGAGGTTCCTCGAAAACCTGACATGAGTTCTGAGGTTCCTCGAAAACCAAACAATATTCCTGAGGTTCCTCGAAAACCAAACAATATTCAAGAGGTTCCTCGAAAACCTAACCAGAATCCTGAGGTTCCTCGAAAACCTGACATGAGTTCTGAGGTTCCTCGAAAACCTAACCAGAATCCTGAGGTTCCTCGAAAACCTGACATGAGTTCTGAGGTTCCTCGAAAACCTAACTAGAATCCTGAGGTTCCTCGAAAACCTGACATGAGTTCTGAGGTTCCTCGAAAACCAAACAATAATCAAGAGGTTCCTCGAAAACCTAACCAGAATCCTGAGGTTCCTCGAAAACCTGACATGAGTTCTGAGGTTCCTCGAAAACCTGACATGAGTTCTGAGGTTCCTCGAAAACCAAACAATATTCAAGAGGTTCCTCGAAACCCTAACTTGAATCCTGAGGTTCCTCGAAAACCTGACATGAGTTCTGAGGTTCCTCGAAAACCAAACAAGAATCCTGTGGTTCCTCGAAAACCTAACCAGAATCCTGAGGTTCCTTGAAAACCTAACCCAAATCCTGACGTTCCTTGAAAACCTAACCAGAATCCTGAGGTTCCTCGAAAACCTGACATGAGTTCTGAGGTTCCTCGAAAACCAAACAATATACCTGAGGTTCCTCGAAAACCAAACAATATTCAAGAGGTTCCTCGAAAACCTAAATAGAATCCTGAGGTTCCTCGAAAACCAAACAATATTCAAGAGGTTCCTCGAAAACCTAACCAGAATCCTGAGGTTCCTCGAAAACCAAACAATATTCAAGAGGTTCCTCGAAAACCAAACAAGAATCCTGAGGTTCCTTGAAAACCTAACCCAAATCCTGAGGTTCCTTGAAAACCTAACCAGAATCCTGAGGTTCCTCGAAAACCTGACATGAGTTCTGAGGTTCCTCGAAAACCAAACAATATTCCTGAGGTTCCTTGAAAACCAAACAAGATTCAAGAGGTTCCTCGAAAACCTAACCAGAATCCTGAGGTTCCTCGAAAACCAAACAATATTCAAGAGGTTCCTCGAAAACCTAACCAGAATCCTGAGGTTCCTCGAAAACCTGACATGAGTTCTGAGGTTCCTCGAAAACCAAACAATATTCCTTAGGTTCCTCGAAAACCAAACAATATTCAAGAGGTTCCTCGAAAACCTAACCAGAATCCTGAGGTTCCTCGAAAACCAAACAATATTCAAGAGGTTCCTCGAAAACCTAATCAGAATCCTGAGGTTCCTCGAAAACCTGACATGAGTTCTGAGGCTCCTCGAAAACCAAACAATATTCCTGAGGTTCCTCGAAAAACTAACGAGAATCCTGTGGTTCCTTGAAAACCAGACATGAGTTCTGAGGTTCCTCGAAAACCAAACAATATTCAAGAGGTTCCTCGAAAACCTTACCAGAATCCTGAGGTTCCTCGAAAACCTGACATGAGTTCTGAGGTTCCTCGAAAACCAAACAATATTCAAGAGGTTCCTCGAAAACCTAACCAGAATCCTGAGGTTCCTCGAAAACCTGACATGAGTTCTGAGGTTCCTCGAAAACCAAACAAGAATCCTGAGGTTCCTCGAAAACCTAACCAGAATCCTGAGGTTCCTTGAAAACCTGACCCAAATCCTGAACTTTAATGAAAACCTAACCAAAATCCTGAGGTTACTCGAAAACCTGACATGAGTTCTGAGGTTCCTCGAAAACCAAACAAGAATCCTGAGGTTCCTCGAAAACCTAACCAGAATCCTGAGGTTCCTTGAAAATCTAACCCAAATCCGGAGTTTCCTTGAAAACCTAACCAGAATCCTGAGGTTCCTTGAAAACCTGACATAAGTTCTGAGGTTCCTCGAAAACCAAACAATATTCCTGAGGTTCCTCGAAAACCAAACAATATTCAAGAGGTTCCTCGAAAAACTAACCAGAATCCTGAGGTTCCTCGAAAACCTGACATGAGTTCTGAGGTTCCTCGAAAACCAAACAATATTCAAGAGGTGCCTCGAAAACATAACCAGAATCCTGAGGTTCCTCGAAAACCAAACAAGAATCCTGAGGTTCCTCGAAAACCTAACACAAATCCAGAGGTTCCTTGAAAACCTAACCAGAATCCTGAGGTTCCTCGAAAACCTGACATGAGTTCTGACGTTCCTCGAAAACCAAACAATATTCCTGAGGTTCCTCGAAAAACTAACCAGAATCCTGTGGTTCCTTGAAAACCTGACATAAGTTCTGAGGTTCCTCGAAAACCAAACAATATTCAAGAGGTTCCTCGAAAACCTAACCAGAATCCTGAGGTTCCTCGAAAACCAGACATGAGTTCTGAGGTTCCTCGAAAACCAAACAAGAATCCTGAGGTTCCTCGAAAACCTAACCAGAATCCTGAGGTTCCTTGAAAACCTAACCCAAATCCCGAGGTTCCTTGAAAACCTAACAAGAATCCTGAGGTTCCTCGAAAACCTGACATGAGTTCTGAGGTTCCTCGAAAACCAAACAATATCCCTGAGGTTCCTCGAAAACCTAACCAGAATCCTGAGTTTCCTTGAAAAACTAACCAGAATCCTGAGGTTCCTTGAAAACAAACAATATTCAAGAGGTTCCTCGAAAACCTAAACAGAATCCTGAGGTTCCTCGAAAACCTGACATAAGTTCTGATGTTCCTCGAAAACCAAACAATATTCCTGAGGTTCCTCGAAAACCTAACCAGAATCCTGAGTTTCCTTGAAAACCTAACAAGAATCCTGAGGTTTCTTGAAAACCTGACATGAGTTCTGAGGTTCCTCGAAAACCAAACAATATTCCTGAGGTTCCTCGAAAACCTAACCAGAGTCCTGAGGTTCCTCGAAAACCTGACATGAATTCTGAGGTTCCTCGAAAACCAAACAATATTCCTGAGGTTCCTCGAAAACCAAACAATATTCAAGAGGTTCCTCGAAAACCTGACATGAGTTCTGAGTTTCCTCGAAAACCAAACAATATTCCTGCGGTTCCTCGAAAACCAAACAATATTCAAGAGATTCCTCGAAAACCTGACATGAGTTCTGAGGTTCCTCGAAAACCAAACAATATTCCTGAGGTTCCTCGAAAACCAAACAATATTCAAGAGGTTCCTCGAAAACCTGACATGAGTTCTGAGGTTCCTCGAAAACCAAACAATATTCAAGAGGTTCCTCGAAAACCTGACATGAGTTCTGAGGTTCCTCGAAAACCAAACAATATTCCCGAGGTTTCTCGAAAACCAAACAATATTCCTGAGGTTCCTTGAAAACCTAATCAGAATCATGAGGTTCCTTGAAAACCTAACAAGAATACTGAGGTTCCTCGAAAACCTGACATGAGTTCTAAGGTTCCTCGAAAACCAAACAATATTCCTGAGTCTCCTCGAAAACCTAACCAGAATCCTGAGGTTCCTTGAAAACCTAACCAGAATACTGAGTTTCCTTGAAAACCTAACAAGAATCCTGAGGTTCCTTGAAAACCAAATAATATTCAAGAGGTTCCTCGAAAACCTAAATAGAATCCTGAGGTTCCTCGAAAACCAAACAATATTCCTGAGGTTCCTCGAAAACCTAACTAGAATCCTGAGGTTCCTTGAAAACTTAACAAGAATCCTGAGGTTCCTCGAAAACATGACATGAGTTCTGAGGTTCCTCGAAAACCTAACCAGAGTCCTGAGGTTCCTCGAAAAACTGACATGAATTCTGAGGTTCCTCGAAAACCTGACATGAGTTCTAAGGTTCCTCGAAAACCAAATAATATTCCTGAGGTTCCTCGAAAACCTAACCAGAATCCTGAGGTTCCTTGAAAACCTAACAAGAATCCTGAGGTTCCTCGAAAACATGACATGAGTTCTGAGGTTCCTCGAAAACCTAACCAGAGTCCTGAGGTCCCTCGAAAACCTGACATGAGTTCTGAGGCTCCTCGAAAACCAAACAATATTCCTGAGGTTCCTTGAAAACCTAATCAGAATCCTGAGTTCCTTGAAAACCTAACAATATTCAAGAGGTTCCTCGAAAACCTGACATGAGTTCTGAGGTTCCTCGAAAACCAAACAATATTCCTGAGGTTTCTCGAAAACCAAACAATATTCCTGAGGTTCCTTGAAAACCTAATCAGAATCCTGAGGTTCCTTGAAAACCTAACAAGAATCCTGAGGTTCCTCGAAAACCTGACATGAGTTCTAAGGTTCCTCGAAAAACAAACAATATTCCTGGGGTTCCTCGAAAACCTAACCAGAATCCTGAGGTTCCTCGAAAACCTGACATTAGTTTTGAGGTTCCTCGAAAACCAAACAATATTCCTGGGGTTCCTCGAAAACCTAACCAGAATCCTGAGGTTCCTCGAAAACCTGACATGAGTTCTGAGGTTCCTCGAAAACCAAACTATATTCAAGAGGTTCCTCGAAAACCTAACCAGAATCCTGAGGTTCCTCGAAAACCTGACATGAGTTCTGAGGCTCCTCGAAAACCAAACAATATTCCTGAGGTTCCTCGAAAACCTGACATGAGTTCTGAGGTTCCTCGAAAACCAAACAATATTCCTGAGGTTCCTCGAAAACCAAACAATATTCCTGAGGTTCCTCGAAAACCTAACCAGAATCCTGAGGTTCCTCGAAAACCCGACATGAGTTCTGAGGTTCCTCGAAAACCAAACAATATTCCTGGGGTTCCTCGAAAACCTAACCAGCATCCTGAGGTTCCTTGAAAACCTGACATGAGTTTTGAGGTTCCTCGAAAACCAAACAATATTCCTGGGGTTCCTCGAAAACCTGACATGAGTTTTGAGGTTCCTCGAAAACCAAACAATATTCCTGGGGTTCCTCGAAAACCTAACCCGAATCCTGAGGTTCCTCGAAAACCTGACATGAGTTCTGAGGTTCCTCGAAAACCAAACAATATTCCTGGGATTCCTCGAAAACCTAACCAGAATTTTGAGGTTCCTCGAAAACCTGACATGAGTTCTGAGGTTCCTCGAAAACCAAACAATATTCCTGGGATTCCTCGAAAACCTAACCAGAATCCTGAGGTTCCTCGAAAACCTGACATGAGTTCTGAGGTTCCTCGAAAACCAAACAATATTCCTGAGGTTTCTCGAAAACCAAACAATATTCAAGAGGTTCTTCGAAAACCTGAAATGAGTTCTGAGGTTCCCCGAAAACCAAACAATATTCCAGAGGTTCCTCGAATACCTAACCAGAATCCTGAGGTTCCTCGAAAACCTGACATGAGTTCTGAGGTTCCTCGAAAACCAAACAATATTCCTGAGGTTCCTCGAAAAACTAACCAGAATCCTGTGGTTCCTTGAAAACCTGACTTGAGTTCTGAGGTTCCTCGAAAACCAAACAATATTCAAGAGGTTCCTCGAAAACCTAACCAGAATCTTGAGGTTCCTGGAAAACCTGACATGAGTTCTGAGGTTCCTCGAAAACCAAACAATATTCAAGAGGTTCCTCGAAAACCTAACCAGAATCCTGAGGTTCCTCGAAAACCTGACATGAGTTCTGAGGTTCCTCGAAAACCAAACAAGAATCCTGAGGTTCCTCGAAAACCTAACCAGAATCCTGAGGTTCCTTGAAAACCTAACCCAAATCCTGAGGTTCCTTGAAAACCTAACCAGAATACTGAGGTTCCTCGAAAACCTGACATGAGTTCTGAGGTTCCTTGAAAACCAAACAATATTCCTGAGGTTCCTCGAAAACCAAACAATATTCAAGAGGTTCCTCGAAAACCTAACCAGAATCCTGAGGTTCCTCGAAAAGCAAACAATATTCAAGAGGTTCCTCGAAAACCTAACCAAAATCCTGAGGTTCCTCGAAAACCAAACAATATTCAAGAGGTTCCTCGAAAACCAAACAAGAATCCTGAGGTTCCTCGAAAACCTAACCAGAATCCTGAGGTTCCTTGAAAACCTAACCCAAATCCTGAGGTTCCTTGAAAACCTAACCAGAATCCTGAGGTTCCTCGAAAACCTGACATGAGTTCTGAGGTTCCTCGAAAACCAAACAATATTCCTGAGGTTCCTCGAAAAACTAACCAGAATCCTGTGGTTCCTTGAAAACCTGACATGAGTTCTGAGGTTCCTCGAAAACCAAACAATATTCAAGAGGTTCCTCGAAAACCTAACCAGAATCCTGAGGTTCCTCGAAAACCTGACATGAGTTCTGAGTTTCCTCGAAAACCAAACAATATTCAAGAGGTTCCTCGAAACCCTAACCAGAATCCTGAGGTTCCTCGAAAACCTGACATGAGTTCTGAGGTTCCTCGAAAACCAAACAAGAATCCTGAGGTTCCTCGAAAACCTAACCAGAATCCTGAGGTTCCTTGAAAACCTAACCCAAATCCTGAGGTTCCTTGAAAACCTAACCAGAATCCTGAGGTTCCTCGAAAACCTGACATGAGTTCTGAGGTTCCTCGAAAACCAAACAATATTCCTGAGGTTCCTCGAAAAACGAACCAGAATCCTGTGGTTCCTTGAAAACCTGACTTGAGTTCTGAGGTTCCTCGAAAACCAAACAATATTCAAGAGGTTCCTCGAAAACCTAACCAGAATCCTGAGGTTCCTGGAAAACCTGACATGAGTTCTGAGGTTCCTCGAAAACCAAACAATATTCAAGAGGTTCCTCGAAAACCTAACCAGAATCCTGAGGTTCCTCGAAAACCTGACATGAGTTCTGAGGTTCCTCGAAAACCAAACAATATTCCTGAGGTTCCTCGAAAAACGAACCAGAATCCTGTGGTTCCTTGAAAACCTGACTTGAGTTCTGAGGTTCCTCGAAAACCAAACAATATTCAAGAGGTTCCTCGAAAACCTAACCAGAATCCTGTGGTTCCTTGAAAACCTGACTTGAGTTCTGAGGTTCCTCGAAAACCAAACAATATTCAAGAGGTTCCTCGAAAACCAAACAAGAATCCTGAGGTTCCTCGATAACCTAACCAGAATCCTGAGGTTCCTTGAAAACCTAAACCAATCCTGAGGTTCCTTGAAAACCTAGCCAGAATCCTGAGGTTCCTCGAAAACCTGACATGAGTTCTGAGGTTCCTCGAAAACCAAACAATATTCCTGAGGTTCCTCGAAAACCAAACAATATTCAAGAGGTTCCTCGAAAACCTAACCAGAATCCTGAGGTTCCTCGAAAACCAAACAATATTCAAGAGGTTCCTCGAAAACCTAACCAGAATCCTGAGGTTCCTCGAAAACCAAACAATATTCAAGAGGTTCCTCGAAAACCAAACAAGAATCCTGAGGTTCCTCGAAAACCTAACCAGAATCCTGAGGTTCCTTGAAAACCTAACCCAAATCCTGAGGTTCCTTGAAAACCTAACCAGAATCCTGAGGTTCCTCGAAAACCTGACATGAGTTCTGAGGTTCCTCGAAAACCAAACAATATTCCTGAGGTTCCTCGAAAACCAAACAATATTCAAGAGGTTCCTCGAAAACCTAACCAGAATCCTGAGGTTCCTCGAAAACCTAACCAGAATCCTGAGGTTCCTCGAAAACCTGACATGAGTTCTGAGGTTCCTCGAAAACCTAACTAGAATCCTGAGGTTCCTCGAAAACCTGACATGAGTTCTGAGGTTCCTCGAAAACCAAACAATATTCAAGAGGTCACTCGAAAACCTAACCAGAATCCTGAGGTTCCTCGAAAACCTGACATAAGTTCTGAGGTTCCTCGAAAACCAAACAATATTCCTGAGGTTCCTCGAAAAACTAACCAGAATCCTGTGGTTCTTTGAAAACCTGACATGAGTTCTGAGGTTCCTCGAAAACCTGACATGAGTTCTGAGGTTCCTCGAAAACCAAACAATATTCAAGAGGTTCCTCGAAACCCTAACTAGAATCCTGAGGTTTCTCGAAAACCTGACATGAGTTCTGAGGTTCCTCGAAAACCAAACAAGAATCCTGAGGTTCCTCGAAAACCTAACCAGAATCCTGAGGTTCCTTGAAAACCTAACCCAAATCCTGACGTTCCTTGAAAACCTAACCAGAATCCTGAGGTTCCTCGAAAACCTGACATGAGTTCTGAGGTTCCTCGAAAACCAAACAATATTCCTGAGGTTCCTCGAAAACCAAACAATATTCAAGAGGTTCCTCGAAAACCTAACCAGAATCCTGAGGTTCCTCGAAAACCAAACAATATTCAAGAGGTTTCTCGAAAACCTAACCAGAATCCTGAGGTTCCTCGAAAACCAAACAATATTCAAGAGGTTCCTCGAAAACCAAACAAGAATCCTGAGGTTCCTTGAAAACCTAACCCAAATCCTGAGGTTCCTTGAAAACCTTACCAGAATCCTGAGGTTCCTCGAAAACCTGACATGAGTTCTGAGGTTCCTCGAAAACCAAACAATATTCCATAGGTTCCTTGAAAACCAAACAATATTCAAGAGGTTTCTCGAAAACCTAACCAGAATCCTGAGGTTCCTCGAAAACCAAACAATATTCAAGAGGTTCCTCGAAAACCTAACCAGAATCCTGAGGTTCCTCGAAAACCTGACATGAGTTCTCAGGTTCCTCGAAAACCAAACAATATTCCTTAGGTTCCTCGAAAACCAAACAATATTCAAGAGGTTCCTCGAAAACCTAATCAGAATCCTGAGGTTCCTCGAAAACCTGACATGAGTTCTGAGGTTCCTCGAAAACCAAACAATATTCAAGAGGTTCCTCGAAAACCTAACCAGAATCCTGAGGTTCCTCGAAAACCTGACATGAGTTCTGAGGTTCCTCGAAAACCAAACAAGAATCCTGAGGTTCCTCGAAAACCTAACCAGAATCCTGAGGTTCCTTGAAAACCTGACCCAAATCCTGAACTTCCATGAAAACCTAACCAAAATCCTGAGGTTACTCGAAAACCTGACATGAGTTCTGAGGTTCCTCGAAAACCAAACAAGAATCCTGAGGTTCCTCGAAAACCTAACCAGAATCCTGAGGTTCCTTGAAAATCTAACCCAAATCCGGAGGTTCCTTGAAAACCTAACCAGAATCCTGAGGTTCCTTGAAAACCTGACATAAGTTCTGAGGTTCCTCGAAAACCAAACAATATTCCTGAGGTTCCTCGAAAACCAAACAATATTCAAGAGGTTCCTCGAAAACCTAACCAGAATCCTGAGGTTCCTCGAAAACCTGACATGAGTTCTGAGGTTCCTCGAAAACCAAACAATATTCCTGGGGTTCCTCGAAAACCACACAATATTCAAGAGGTTCCTCGAAAACATAACCAGAATCCTGAGGTTCCTCGAAAACCTGACATGAGTTCTGAGGTTCCTCGAAAACCAAACAATATTCCTGAGGTTCCTCGAAAAACTAACCAGAATCCTGAGGTTCCTCGAAAACCTGACATGAGTTCTGAGGTTCCTCGAAAACCAAACAATATTCAAGAGGTGCCTCGAAAACATAACCAGAATCCTGAGGTTCCTCGAAAACCAAACAAGAATCCTGAGGTTCCTCGAAAACCTAACCAGAATCCTGAGGTTCCTTGAAAACCTAACCCAAATCCTGAGGTTCCTTGAAAACCTAACCAGAATCCTGAGGTTCCTCGAAAACCTGACATGAGTTCTGAGGTTCCTCGAAAACCAAACAATATTCCTGAGATTCCTCGAAAACCCAACAATATTCAAGAGGTTCCTCGAAAACCTTACCAGAATCCTGAGGGTCCTCGAAAACCTGACATGAGTTCTGAGGTTCCTCGAAAACCAAACAATATTCCTGAGGTTCCTCGAAAAACTAACCAGAATCCCGTGGTTCCTTGAAAACCTGACATAAGTTCTGAGGTTCCTCGAAAACCAAACAATATTCAAGAGGTTCCTCGAAAACCTAACCAGAATCCTGAGGTTCCTCGAAAACCAGTCATGAGTTCTGAGGTTTCTCGAAAACCAAACAAGAATCCTGAGGTTCCTCGAAAACCTAACCAGAATCCTGAGGTTCCTTGAAAACCTAACCCAAATCCTGAGGTTCCTTGAAAACCTAACAAGAATCCTGAGGTTCCTCGAAAACCTGACATGAGTTCTGAGGTTCCTCGAAAACCAAACAATATCCCTGAGGTTCCTCGAAAACCTAACCAGAATCCTGAGTTTCCTTGAAAAACTAACCAGAATCCTGAGGTTCCTTGAAAACAAACAATATTCAAGAGGTTCCTCGAAAACCTAAACAGAATCCTGAGGTTCCTCGAAAACCTGACATAAGTTCTGATGTTCCTCGAAAACCAAACAATATTCCTGAGGTTCCTCGAAAACCTAACCAGAATCCTGAGTTTCCTTGAAAACCTAACAAGAATCCTGAGGTTTCTTGAAAACCTGACATGAGTTCTGAGGTTCCTCGAAAACCAAACAATATTCCTGAGGTTCGTCGAAAACCTAACCAGAGTCCTGAGGTTCCTCGAAAACCTGACATGAATTCTGAGGTTCCTCGAAAACCAAACAATATTCCTGAGGTTCCTCGAAAACCAAACAATATCCCTGAGGTTCCTCGAAAACCTAACCAGAATCCTGAGTTTCCTTGAAAAACTAACCAGAATCCTGAGGTTCCTTGAAAACAAACAATATTCAAGAGGTTCCTCGAAAACCTAAACAGAATCCTGAGGTTCCTCGAAAACCTGACATAAGTTCTGATGTTCCTCGAAAACCAAACAATATTCCTGAGGTTCCTCGAAAACCTAACCAGAATCCTGAGTTTCCTTGAAAACCTAACAAGAATCCTGAGGTTTCTTGAAAACCTGACATGAGTTCTGAGGTTCCTCGAAAACCAAACAATATTCAAGAGGTTCCTCGAAAAGTTAACCAGAATCCTGAGGTTCCTCGAAAACCTGACATGAGTTCTGAGGTTCCTCGAAAACCAAACAATATTCAAGAGGTTCCTCGAAACCCTAACCAGAATCCTGAGGTTCCTCGAAAACCTGACATGAGTTCTGAGGTTCCTCGAAAACCAAACAAGAATCCTGAGGTTCCTCGAAAACCTAACCAGAATCCTGAGGTTCCTTGAAAACCTAACCCAAATCCTGAGGTTCCTTGAAAACCTAACCAGAATCCTGAGGTTCCTCGAAAACCTGACATGAGTTCTGAGGTTCCTCGAAAACCAAACAATATTCCTGAGGTTCCTCGAAAAACTAACCAGAATCCTGTGGTTCCTTGAAAACCTGACTTGAGTTCTGAGGTTCCTCGAAAACCAAACAATATTCAAGAGGTTCCTCGAAAACCTAACCAGAATCCTGAGGTTCCTCGAAAACCTAACCAGAATCCTGAGGTTCCTTGAAAACCTAACCCAAATCCTGAGGTTCCTTGAAAACCTAACCAGAATCCTGAGGTTCCTCGAAAACCTGACATGAGTTCTGAGGTTCCTCGAAAACCAAACAATATTGCTGAGGTTCCTCGAAAACCAAACAATATTCAAGAGGTTCCTCGAAAACCTAACCAGAATCCTGAGGTTCCTCGAAAACCTGACATGAGTGCTGAGGTTCCTCGAAAACCTAACCAGAATCCTGAGGTTCCTCGAAAACCTGACATGAGTTCTGAGGTTCCTCGAAAACCTAACTAGAATCCTGAGGTTCCTCGAAAACCTGACATGAGTTCTGAGGTTCCTCGAAAACCAAACAATAATCAAGAGGTTCCTCGAAAACCTAACCAGAATCCTGAGGTTCCTCGAAAACCTGACATAAGTTCTGAGGTTCCTCGAAAACCAAACAATATTCCTGAGGTTCCTCGAAAAACTAACCAGAATCCTGTGGTTCTTTGAAAACCTGACATGAGTTCTGAGGTTCCTCGAAAACCTGACATGAGTTCTGAGGTTCCTCGAAAACCTGACATGAGTTCTGAGGTTCCTCGAAAACCAAACAATATTCAAGAGGTTCCTCGAAACCCTAACTTGAATCCTGAGGTTCCTCGAAAACCTGACATGAGTTCTGAGGTTCCTCGAAAACCAAACAAGAATCCTGTGGTTCCTCGAAAACCTAACCAGAATCCTGAGGTTCCTTGAAAACCTAACCCAAATCCTGACGTTCCTTGAAAACCTAACCAGAATCCTGAGGTTCCTCGAAAACCTGACATGAGTTCTGAGGTTCCTCGAAAACCAAACAATATTCCTGAGGTTCCTCGAAAACCAAACAATATTCAAGAGGTTCCTCGAAAACCTAAATAGAATCCTGAGGTTCCTCGAAAACCAAACAATATTCAAGAGGTTCCTCGAAAACCTAACCAGAATCCTGAGGTTCCTCGAAAACCAAACAATATTCAAGAGGTTCCTCGAAAACCAAACAAGAATCCTGAGGTTCCTTGAAAACCTAACCCAAATCCTGAGGTTCCTTGAAAACCTAACCAGAATCCTGAGGTTCCTCGAAAACCTGACATGAGTTCTGAGGTTCCTCGAAACCCAAACAATATTCCTGAGGTTCCTTGAAAACCAAACAATATTCAAGAGGTTCCTCGAAAACCTAACCAGAATCCTGAGGTTCCTCGAAAACCAAACAATATTCAAGAGGTTCCTCGAAAACCTAACCAGAATCCTGAGGTTCCTCGAAAACCTAACCAGAATCCTGAGGTTCCTCGAAAACCTGACATGAGTTCTGAGGTTCCTCGAAAACCAAACAATATTCCTTAGGTTCCTCGAAAACCAAACAATATTCAAGAGGTTCCTCGAAAACCTAACCAGAATCCTGAGGTTCCTCGAAAACCAAACAATATTCAAGAGGTTCCTCGAAAACCTAACCAGAATCCTGAGGTTCCTCGAAAACCTGACATGAGTTCTGAGGCTCCTCGAAAACCAAACAATATTCCTGAGGTTCCTCGAAAAACTAACCAGAATCCTGTGGTTCTTTGAAAACCTGACATGAGTTCTGAGGTTCCTCGAAAACCTGACATGAGTTCTGAGGTTCCTCGAAAACCTGACATGAGTTCTGAGGTTCCTCGAAAACCAAACAATATTCAAGAGGTTCCTCGAAACCCTAACTTGAATCCTGAGGTTCCTCGAAAACCTGACATGAGTTCTGAGGTTCCTCGAAAACCAAACAAGAATCCTGTGGTTCCTCGAAAACCTAACCAGAATCCTGAGGTTCCTTGAAAACCTAACCCAAATCCTGACGTTCCTTGAAAACCTAACCAGAATCCTGAGGTTCCTCGAAAACCTGACATGAGTTCTGAGGTTCCTCGAAAACCAAACAATATTCCTGAGGTTCCTCGAAAACCAAACAATATTCAAGAGGTTCCTCGAAAACCTAAATAGAATCCTGAGGTTCCTCGAAAACCAAACAATATTCAAGAGGTTCCTCGAAAACCTAACCAGAATCCTGAGGTTCCTCGAAAACCAAACAATATTCAAGAGGTTCCTCGAAAACCAAACAAGAATCCTGAGGTTCCTTGAAAACCTAACCCAAATCCTGAGGTTCCTTGAAAACCTAACCAGAATCCTGAGGTTCCTCGAAAACCTGACATGAGTTCTGAGGTTCCTCGAAAACCAAACAATATTCCTGAGGTTCCTTGAAAACCAAACAATATTCAAGAGGTTCCTCGAAAACCTAACCAGAATCCTGAGGTTCCTCGAAAACCAAACAATATTCAAGAGGTTCCTCGAAAACCTAACCAGAATCCTGAGGTTCCTCGAAAACCTGACATGAGTTCTGAGGTTCCTCGAAAACCAAACAATATTCCTTAGGTTCCTCGAAAACCAAACAATATTCAAGAGGTTCCTCGAAAACCTAACCAGAATCCTGAGGTTCCTCGAAAACCAAACAATATTCAAGAGGTTCCTCGAAAACCTAACCAGAATCCTGAGGTTCCTCGAAAACCTGACATGAGTTCTGAGGCTCCTCGAAAACCAAACAATATTCCTGAGGTTCCTCGAAAAACTAACGAGAATCCTGTGGTTCCTTGAAAACCAGACATGAGTTCTGAGGTTCCTCGAAAACCAAACAATATTCAAGAGGTTCCTCGAAAACCTTACCAGAATCCTGAGGTTCCTCGAAAACCTGACATGAGTTCTGAGGTTCCTCGAAAACCAAACAATATTCAAGAGGTTCCTCGAAAACCTAACCAGAATCCTGAGGTTCCTCGAAAACCTGACATGAGTTCTGAGGTTCCTCGAAAACCAAACAAGAATCCTGAGGTTCCTCGAAAACCTAACCAGAATCCTGAGGTTCCTTGAAAACCTGACCCAAATCCTGAACTTTAATGAAAACCTAACCAAAATCCTGAGGTTACTCGAAAACCTGACATGAGTTCTGAGGTTCCTCGAAAACCAAACAAGAATCCTGAGGTTCCTCGAAAACCTAACCAGAATCCTGAGGTTCCTTGAAAATCTAACGCAAATCCGGAGTTTCCTTGAAAACCTAACCAGAATCCTGAGGTTCCTTGAAAACCTGACATAAGTTCTGAGGTTCCTCGAAAACCAAACAATATTCCTGAGGTTCCTCGAAAACCAAACAATATTCAAGAGGTTCCTCGAAAAACTAACCAGAATCCTGAGGTTCCTCGAAAACCTGACATGAGTTCTGAGGTTCCTCGAAAACCAAACAATATTCAAGAGGTGCCTCGAAAACATAACCAGAATCCTGAGGTTCCTCGAAAACCAAACAAGAATCCTGAGGTTCCTCGAAAACCTAACACAAATCCAGAGGTTCCTCGAAAACCAAACAAGAATCCTGAGGTTCCTCGAAAACCTAACACAAATCCAGAGGTTCCTTGAAAACCTAACCAGAATCCTGAGGTTCCTCGAAAACCTGACATGAGTTCTGAGGTTCCTCGAAAACCAAACAATATTCCTGAGATTCCTCGAAAACCCAACAATATTCAAGAGGTTCCTCGAAAACCTTACCAGAATCCTGAGGTTCCTCGAAAACCTGACATGAGTTCTGACGTTCCTCGAAAACCAAACAATATTCCTGAGGTTCCTCGAAAAACTAACCAGAATCCTGTGGTTCCTTGAAAACCTGACATAAGTTCTGAGGTTCCTCGAAAACCAAACAATATTCAAGAGGTTCCTCGAAAACCTAACCAGAATCCTGAGGTTCCTCGAAAACCAGACATGAGTTCTGAGGTTCCTCGAAAACCAAACAAGAATCCTGAGGTTCCTCGAAAACCTAACCAGAATCCTGAGGTTCCTTGAAAACCTAACCCAAATCCCGAGGTTCCTTGAAAACCTAACAAGAATCCTGAGGTTCCTCGAAAACCTGACATGAGTTCTGAGGTTCCTCGAAAACCAAACAATATCCCTGAGGTTCCTCGAAAACCTAACCAGAATCCTGAGTTTCCTTGAAAAACTAACCAGAATCCTGAGGTTCCTTGAAAACAAACAATATTCAAGAGGTTCCTCGAAAACCTAAACAGAATCCTGAGGTTCCTCGAAAACCTGACATAAGTTCTGATGTTCCTCGAAAACCAAACAATATTCCTGAGGTTCCTCGAAAACCTAACCAGAATCCTGAGTTTCCTTGAAAACCTAACAAGAATCCTGAGGTTTCTTGAAAACCTGACATGAGTTCTGAGGTTCCTCGAAAACCAAACAATATTCCTGAGGTTCCTCGAAAACCTAACCAGAGTCCTGAGGTTCCTCGAAAACCTGACATGAATTCTGAGGTTCCTCGAAAACCAAACAATATTCCTGAGGTTCCTCGAAAACCAAACAATATTCAAGAGGTTCCTCGAAAACCTGACATGAGTTCTGAGTTTCCTCGAAAACCAAACAATATTCCTGCGGTTCCTCGAAAACCAAACAATATTCAAGAGATTCCTCGAAAACCTGACATGAGTTCTGAGGTTCCTCGAAAACCAAACAATATTCCTGAGGTTCCTCGAAAACCAAACAATATTCAAGAGGTTCCTCGAAAACCTGACATGAGTTCTGAGGTTCCTCGAAAACCAAACAATATTCAAGAGGTTCCTCGAAAACCTGACATGAGTTCTGAGGTTCCTCGAAAACCAAACAATATTCCCGAGGTTTCTCGAAAACCAAACAATATTCCTGAGGTTCCTTGAAAACCTAATCAGAATCATGAGGTTCCTTGAAAACCTAACAAGAATACTGAGGTTCCTCGAAAACCTGACATGAGTTCTAAGGTTCCTCGAAAACCAAACAATATTCCTGAGTCTCCTCGAAAACCTAACCAGAATCCTGAGGTTCCTTGAAAACCTAACCAGAATACTGAGTTTCCTTGAAAACCTAACAAGAATCCTGAGGTTCCTTGAAAACCAAATAATATTCAAGAGGTTCCTCGAAAACCTAAATAGAATCCTGAGGTTCCTCGAAAACCAAACAATATTCCTGAGGTTCCTCGAAAACCTAACTAGAATCCTGAGGTTCCTTGAAAACTTAACAAGAATCCTGAGGTTCCTCGAAAACATGACATGAGTTCTGAGGTTCCTCGAAAACCTAACCAGAGTCCTGAGGTTCCTCGAAAAACTGACATGAATTCTGAGGTTCCTCGAAAACCTGACATGAGTTCTAAGGTTCCTCGAAAACCAAATAATATTCCTGAGGTTCCTCGAAAACCTAACCAGAATCCTGAGGTTCCTTGAAAACCTAACAAGAATCCTGAGGTTCCTCGAAAACATGACATGAGTTCTGAGGTTCCTCGAAAACCTAACCAGAGTCCTGAGGTCCCTCGAAAACCAAACAATATTCCTGAGGTTTTTCGAAAACCAAACAATATTCCTGAGGTTCCTTGAAAACCTAATCAGAATCCTGAGTTCCTTGAAAACCTAACAATATTCAAGAGGTTCCTCGAAAACCTGACATGAGTTCTGAGGTTCCTCGAAAACCAAACAATATTCCTGAGGTTTCTCGAAAACCAAACAATATTCCTGAGGTTCCTTGAAAACCTAATCAGAATCCTGAGGTTCCTTGAAAACCTAACAAGAATCCTGAGGTTCCTCGAAAACCTGACATGAGTTCTAAGGTTCCTCGAAAAACAAACAATATTCCTGGGGTTCCTCGAAAACCTAACCAGAATCCTGAGGTTCCTCGAAAACCTGACATGAGTTTTGAGGTTCCTCGAAAACCAAACAATATTCCTGGGGTTCCTCGAAAACCTAACCAGAATCCTGAGGTTCCTCGAAAACCTGACATGAGTTCTGAGGTTCCTCGAAAACCAAACTATATTCAAGAGGTTCCTCGAAAACCTAACCAGAATCCTGAGGTTCCTCGAAAACCTGACATGAGTTCTGAGGCTCCTCGAAAACCAAACAATATTCCTGAGGTTCCTCGAAAACCTGACATGAGTTCTGAGGTTCCTCGAAAAACAAACAATATTCCTGAGGTTCCTCGAAAACCAAACAATATTCCTGAGGTTCCTCGAAAACCTAACCAGAATCCTGAGGTTCCTCGAAAACCCGACATGAGTTCTGAGGTTCCTCGAAAACCAAACAATATTCCTGGGGTTCCTCGAAAACCTAACCAGCATCCTGAGGTTCCTTGAAAACCTGACATGAGTTTTGAGGTTCCTCGAAAACCAAACAATATTCCTGGGGTTCCTCGAAAACCTGACATGAGTTTTGAGGTTCCTCGAAAACCAAACAATATTCCTGGGGTTCCTCGAAAACCTAACCCGAATCCTGAGGTTCCTCGAAAACCTGACATGAGTTCTGAGGTTCCTCGAAAACCAAACAATATTCCTGGGATTCCTCGAAAACCTAACCAGAATTTTGAGGTTCCTCGAAAACCTGACATGAGTTCTGAGGTTCCTCGAAAACCAAACAATATTCCTGGGATTCCTCGAAAACCTAACCAGAATCCTGAGGTTCCTCGAAAACCTGACATGAGTTCTGAGGTTCCTCGAAAACCAAACAATATTCCTGGGGTTCCTCGAAAACCTAACCAGAATCCTGAGGTTCCTCGAAAACCTGACATGAGTTCTGAGGTTCCTCGAAAACCAAACAATATTCCTGGGGTTCCTCGAAAACCTAACCAGAATCCTGAGGTTCCTTGAAAACCTAACAAGAATCCAAAGTTTCCTCGAAAACTCTACATAAATCCTGAGGTTCCTGACAAAACTGTTCTTCAATTTAATACTTTATGCTTTGTCCCATTTTGCTCACAAAATACATCAGATTTATGGCAGTACTGACAACTTAACGCGGATCATAATATGTATAGAGCCTTTATTAAATTAGAAGTAGCCCGTAATAATTAATTAATTAATTAATTAATTAATTAATTGTTATTTACGATACGCATTTAGCAAACAATCACGTTAACTAATCCATTAAAAATTAATTTTCGCATTAATTATCCTTTATATCTACATTATGAAACCCAATCAAAACAAATACTAATTTCGTAGCCACGAAAAATATTCGTGAGTAGCTAGTTCCGTGCGAAATACAAAACTTACCAGAACTATATTATTTAACACGTTGTAAACATAAGGCAATGAAATCGGGGGGAAAACGGCACGCTTTAAATCGTGATCAGTGGAAAGTATAGGGTAGACCATTGTCGATATAATCTATTAATAAATTATCCCGGACTATGGGGACAACATGGAATATTTTCTCTCCACGAAAACTAAACGTTCAACGTTTATATGAGTAACACCTATATATATACATATATATTCCATTATTTATTATGACTTATAAAAGTACCATTATTCTTATCTGGAAAAGTGTGCGCGCTGCTTCAGTGTAAAACAAAGTTTATGAGTAATATTTAGTTTAATATTCACGTTCGTTGCGTGTTGTACGCTCTAACAGAAGCGAATTTAATCTAGTTCATATTTTGAATATATTTACTCTTTTGTATAATACCATAAGTAACATAAATACGTGTAAGTAAGACAACACCGTAGCCTATATTTAGGATTTAAAAAAGTTCACAATGCCGATATTTATAAATCAGACAATTTATCGCTTTTAAAACATCTTCAATGGCGTTGGTAGTAAGTATTTCTTCCAAAGTATATATAACATTATTGGTATTCCAATTAAAAACAAACTTGTAAGTAGAATTATCGTAATATGTCGATATGATCAACAGACCAATGCTGAACACCATTATTATTTCCCTTTAATACTGTAAATTTCATTAATTTAATACTCTTATATTTCAAATCGATAAGATTATTAAATTCTAATAAAATAATAATGTGTATTTTAAATATAATATATTAAGCTTTTCTTAATTCAAATAAATTTACAACACTTAAATATCATTATATTTCGAAACACCTTACGCTCATTACTGAAAACAAAAATAATAAAAACACGTTAATTATGCGAAAGTAAAATATATTTATTTACAAAATAAACAGCTTTTTATTTTGTTAATAAATATATTTTACTTGCGCATTACGAAGGTGTTTTTATTATTTTTCTCTTAAACACTGAAATACTTATGTAGTTGTAATCCTTCTCATGGAATTGTAATCTTACTTATGGAGTTGTAATCTTACTTATGGAGTTGTAATCTTACTTATGGAATTGTAATCTTACTTATGGAGTTGTAATCTTAGTTATGGAATTGTAATCTTACTTATAGAGTTGTTATCTTACTTTTGGTATTACTTAATTAAGTGTCAAATTTTTTATTTCCTAACAGGCGAGTTGCGATTAAAATTATTAATTACTTATCTTACCGACCATCTCCAACCGAAACAATGGAACTTTTTTATTAAATAGAAGTCCGTAATATTTTATTTATATTATAAAAAGAAGCTAGACTGAAGTATTTCAAGATGATATATATGCTTTCTAGCTAAGCACAACAGTTTTTTTCGCCTGTTTTTGTAGAATGAGGACAGGGGGTGAAAGTATAGGGGGGAGGTTAGATTTTATGGTTGTTTCGCATCGGACCACCATCACCCGAAATTGTTTAATAAACCTTGGTCACGAAATACTAGTTTTCGCGGAAAATAGACATTCAAGTCACACTTTTTTTACCCCATTATATATATTGTAAAGTGTTCAAACATTGTTAGCCTCTGAAATATTTGCTTTTTAGCCCAGTCTGCAATTTGGATCTCCTTTTTTGCGCCATTAGAGGGAAAATAAATATACTCAGTTTTGTCATTTATTCTAAGAAACATTCTTTGTTTCGACGTTTCGGGAAGAAAAGTAATCATAATTAAACTTAATTACGTGTTTGAATATAATGAAGATTTAAATGAAAATTTTTACGTATAATAAATGAAGTTTTTCGAGACTAATTATGGTTTATTAGAATAATTTCCCTAGCGTGATAAACTCCACCGATAATGAATTCGGGTTAACAGAATATCTAAGAGTGATTCCCGGAAGAAAAACCACGCCCCTCTGCCTTTCTAAGTGTAATATTTTCCCCTTTCGGCCGGTAAGGGGGGGGGGGAGACACTCTGGTGCGATTGCACACTCTTAAAAAAGGGTGTATTTTCAAACCTTTAAGAGTTTTTTCTTGTCCCATATTTAGCACCTTAACAGGTTTATAAAGGATGTTATTCTACACCTTAAAAAGCAGGTTTCCTGCTAGGGTGTTTATTTACACTGTTTGGGGTGCTTATGTCCTCCGTTTTGGTTCCTTGGTTAACAGTTTGTGGTATAAAACTATTCCCTTCAGGGTTATTATCTACTCCCTCTAGGGTACAAGACCACTCCTTTAAGGGTACCAAACGACTCCCTTCAGGGTGTTACACTACCCACTTCAGGGCTCTGCAATACTCCCTTAAAGGGTTCAATAATACTCCCTTTAAAGTTTTTAACTACTCCCTTTAAGGTTCTAAACTACTGCCGTAAGGGTGCTACAATACTCCCTTTAAAGTGTTAAAATACTCCTTTTAGGGTACTAAACTACTGCCTTAAGGGAGCTACACCCTTTCGAGGTGTTAAATCACTCAATTTACGGGGTAATATAACACCCTTTATACACCTTTTCAAGTTTTTAATTTGGGACAATAAAAATCCCTTTAGAGCGTTTAAATTAACATTAAAGAGTGTTTTTTTACAGATATTACACCCTTAATATACCATTAAAACACCCTTTTTTTTAGAGTGCAGGCTCTCTCTATTTCGCTCTTCGTGTAAGGCGTGGCATATTTCCCGGGTATCACGATACTATAATTGCTCTCACATATTCTCTGGTCAGCTGAATATGTTCTTAAATTTAGCGATTATAATTGCGTCCTCCGAGAACACAAAATGCCGAAATTAATGGAAACGTTTTCTATGAAGTCAAGCGAATGTAAAAGTATGTATTTTATACCTCGGAGGATCAAAAGCGAAAGTAGAATTTCGTGGAAATCCGCGAGTTTTCAATTTCCCGATCGAACGGAATTTTCCGTCATCCATCTCGGAAACTCCTTTCACAAACTCGCTCAAGAAAAACAGAATGAAAAGTTGGTGGTATGAAATAGGAAAATCATTCTTTGCTAAAACTGGCGGGAGGACTGGGTTTTCCTCTAATCCGATTTAGTTCCTCAATACTCCTTACACAAGAATTCTTAGAAATACAAATCCGTTGTAAATACATATTTATTAAATTTATATATTCTTATTTTGGGTAAATAAACCCAAGTTATTTATTTTTAAGAATAGTTTCATAACGAAATAAATAATAAACTGCATATTAAATGATATTGTTTAAGTATTTCAAATGTAATGAATTTTAAATTATCTTATGATATAATATTTAATGGATATTTGCAGAATGTAACAGAATTCGACTGTCGGATTCAGAAAATGTATTTATTTATTTATTTAATATATACAAACAACAGGAAGCCATATTAGACTTTTACGTGATCCGATATGAGTAAACAACAAAGATAAAAAAGTAAGGTAAAATAAATTTTGGGAATATAGAAAAATACTGTATAGTGGTCGGTTGCACATATAGTTTGAGGAAAGTGGTTTTAGATGGTGAATCAAGAATTATGTTCCTATCATTGACCACCAGACAAGCCAAATGCCACTGACGTTTCAACGAGTGGTTTGACTAATTTCCAGGGTTGGCATAGAACCAGCCATACCGGTATAGCCACCTGGTTAAATCCGGTTATAGCCACTTGAAAAAATCCAGATTTTTGTGGCTTTTTTTAAAACAAATCACAATATGAATATTTTAGTAAATTAATAGTTTTTATTTAGAAATTTAGTTTATTTTTGTTTCATATTTAGAAACCGGTTACTTTTACCAGTTTTTCGGTAGGTTTAAAGTTCCAAAATTCGCTGCCACGCTTCTGTCATACACAAAAACTAGGGGGAATTTCCCGAGGAAATCAAAAGAATTCAGTTATTTTATATAGTTATTTTGCTTTATTTGTTTAGTTTCTTAGTTACGACAATAACTGCAGACAATTTCTACTTACATAAGTAAAAGGTACTGTTTATATTTTAGCCGGTTATAACAAAAAAAAAACGGATATAGCCAATTAAAACCACTGGTCTGGATAATTTCATAAAAGCCGGCTTTTTCCAACCCTGCTAATTTCGCTTGGTTATCCCGTGTATCATAAGTAACATAATAAACATAAATATGACAATTGACGGATTTTGAAATGACGTTTTAGGGCCTTCTTTGCGTGTTTTTTTGACCATAACATGTAGAGGTAATTTCAAGCGCAAAATGAATTTTAAAAGCCGTCAATTAACGAGATTTACAACCAAACTGATTTTCATAGTTATTGCGTAATCAAGATGTTTTCTCTGCACAGAGCCCTCTAGTGTCTAAAATATGCGAGACTTCCACTAAGCCGAAATATCTGGTTTCCGATAGATAGGCAGAATATTAGGCTAATATGGGCACCGGTGTTTTACTGAACGGCATTTTAATTTCGGGTATTGACGTCACGATAGTCATCGGTGAGACACCGAAGTCACCGAAAGAGATAGTTGGTTTTTCCGATGACTGACGTCATTACTGACGTAAAACTACTATTAATGCTACGTTATTTTAAAAAACACCGATGACTGAATAAAAGCGTTCAGCAAATTACGACGTCATTATGACGAAAAAGCTCATCGGTGGAAAATATAAATCCACCGGGTTTTTTCCCGTTGACTGTTTCTGAACGTACCCAAGATTAAAATTAAAAACGTTTTTCTCGGCGTCACGAGCTCATGTTTTATTTATCACGTGTGATTCGCACGCGGGCTTCGAAACAAAGCCAAAGCCCCTCGCGACTCCAGAACGTGCTCTCCGATATTAGGCTTAAATTTATATAAAAAAGTAGTCATCCAAAACGGAGTTCAAGTCACAGCTTGAAGAAAGTATCAGTGCCGAAAAAAGGTTCGGTTAGAAAATTAGCATTTTAAAGCAATAGGAAGTGTCATACTTATTGTTATTATGTTACTTATGCTTGTATGTGTGTTGGATGAAAAACGAATAGTTCACGAAATTTATCTTGACATGGTGAATTCAGGGAACGCGAATATAAATCGAAAACGTAAACAAGATCGTTAATGCTATGTCTAATCATTGGAACCTTAATTCTGAGAACTTCATTTCGATTTTCTGGTAAAAATCTAATGAGTTTGCAAGTTAATTTTGTAAAGCGGCTTTGAGCTTTTAATGAGGATTGTTTGGTCTGCAGGGAGACTGCAGCCAGAGCGGGAGACCATATGTAAAGTCGACATTAAGCAGAATTGTTCTTTTTATAAACTAACGTGGTCTTCTTGTTGAAATGTTGCTCTTACGTCACAGTCTCTTACTTTGACAAGCCTACGAGTGCGCGCTACACTCGCGAGGAATATAGCTTTTTCTAGAGCGCGTGCAAATCGCTCGTGCGAAGAATACACTAATAAAGCTGGGTCTTGTGACGTAAGAGCAACATTTTAACAAGTTGGGCAAGACCACTTTTTATTTTATAAAATCATCTATTACAGAACAGTAATGACACGCAGCGCCTCTCGTGGCGAGATCACGCGTAACTTGGTTAAAAGTTTTTCCCCGCCCCCATTGAAATTAATGTAAAGTTGGCGATAATTAAACGTTAATTAACCTACCAAATGATATAAGAAATATTCCACTGACAATTTTTCCCGTTTATATGAACTTAAATGTAATATAAAATCGTCTTGAATAATCGTTTATCGCTTTATAACATTCAATAATCATATTTTTAACGCGTCATGTAGATAATCGGACAGCTGCTCGTCTAGGTAAAGTTTGCGTTGTCAACCCGCGTATTAGAAAGAAAAATGAGATTTTAAGAAGTAGGTTGTAATTCGGAACAATATTAATACTTTTCGCGAATTTGGTCATCAGTGAATTATAAATATGACTTGAAATAAGTTTCAAGGTTTATTTAAAAGCTAGTTTCATAACTTTTCATCCATTGGTTCGTTCACAATGTATCTTTAAAGTAGACGAAAATTTTAAGGCCGTGAATCTTGCCCAGTCATAAGCCTCGGTTTAATCTACCGCGTATTTTGAAACGGAAAAACCCGATTACTATAGTTCAATCTTGGATTAAAAATATGATATTTTTAATCCAAGGTTAAATGATGGCGAACGCTAATTGTAATACGCAACAAATAACGAAATACGTGGAATTTTTGGCGTTAAATGGGCTTCGTTATTTGTTTCTTATTACAAGGAGCGTTCTCCATCATTTAATAATAATAATCGGGTTTTTCCGTTTCAAAATACGCAGTAGATTTAACCGAGGCTTAAGACTGGGCAAGATTCACCGCCTTTCATTTGCTTTCTAATACGCAGGTTGACAACGCACACTTTACCTAAACGAGCAGATGTTCGATTATCTACATGGCGCGGGAAAAATATTAATTTTGAATGTTATAAAGCGATAAACGATTTTTCAAGACGTTTGTATATTACATTTAAGTTCATATAAACGGGAAAAATTGTCAGTGGAATATTTCTTATATCATTTGGTAGGTTAATTAACGTTTAATTATCGCCAACTTTACATCAATTTCAATGGGGGCGGGTAAAAACTTTTAACCAAGTTACGCGTGAGCTCGCCCCTAGAGGCGCTGCACGTCAATCGCTCGTACTCTATAGTTTCTAAGCGAAAGTAAAATTTTCGTCGTGTTAAGCCAGTGATTGATGGTTAAAATATATTACATGTATTCATATTTAAATATAATAATTTAGAATAAAATTACATTTAAAAATTTGTTTATCTCCACTAGCGACCTCTAGGCAAAAGTTAATTTACTTAGCGCTTGACGCCATATATAAAATATAGTTTTAATTATAAATTTAGTTTTATCTATGCAGATGTATATTTTATTTTTATAATTTAATAAAAAATTATTAATTGAAATCGATCATATTATACGAAAATAATGGTATGCTGACGAAGGCTTAGAAATCTTCTAAAAATTTCTAAGATTATGGGTTTTCTCCTCTTCTGACATAATAAGATGATTAAAACCATTTACACGGAGTAAACACGTGGATATTTATGATTTGGGTACATTTGTTCGAATTTCATTCGTCCGAACGGTGGTGCAAATGTCCGAATGATCATTTGTCCGAATGCCGGAAAACAGGATCGTATGTCCGAAAACGTATTTCATTTGCCCGAAAAATTTATCACAACTTTTGTTGGTGATTTAGTCGTTCAATTTATGTTAACTTTACTGGCGAATTTCATTTGTCCGAAAAATCGTTGGTCCGTTTTTTCGAACATTAGGAATTGGTTGTTTTTTTTTAAATATTGTTAATATAAGAAAATAGTAACATTAACGTGAACCTAACCTAACCTTACCTAACCTAACCTAACCTAACCTAACCTAACCTAACCTAACCTAACCTAAAATATCCACAACATTCAACGCAATTCCCACTTACTATATCGGCCAAAGGATAAATGGACATAATAGGATAAAATGATAAAGACATTATAATGCTTATATCCGTTTATTATTGAAATATTTTACATTTCAACAGCAATAAGAAATACTAATTTAGTGACAGAATTCGGACAAGTGATGCTACCATTTCCGATGAATGAAACAAACAAGTTGTCCAATTCGAACAATTGAAACATTTGTTATTTCGGCGGTTCGGACGAATGAAATTCGAACATTTGTTCCACCGTTCGGACGATTGAAATTCGAACAAATGTACCTACCCCATATTTATTTATTTAATATTGGAAAATTTAGCTTTCGACCCGTTTAAATTGTTTTTAATTAAATTTTTTCCATGGATCAAAATAAAAAATTTATTGTTTATTATAAGAAGAATTTCAGCGCGTCGATATCAAATTGGCGCTTTTAAACATTCAAATTTAAAGATATTTTTGATTACTAAGAAGTATTAAATAAAAGTTCAGTAACTAGATCCCTAAATTCGTAAATATTGAAATCAGGAATATTAATTTTTAAAAATCCGAAAATCCATATACTACTCTAAAATATACGATTTAATTATCAGCTATTAGATTGTTAAGACTAAAGTTTCTGGTAATATAGTCGTTCAACTATGTAGTAAACTGAGTCATAAAATAATCATTAATGTAGTTGAATCGTCAACACAAGTAGTTTATTTTTGTAAGTATATATTCTTCTTGTATGAGAGAAAGTCAAGTTAGTCAGGAAGACTCCGAGGCGAGGAAATTCCTTACATATTCGTTCACGCTTAACGCCCTTCTTCTCATTTTCCCCTTCCCCCACGCCCCCCTCCCGGGAGAAACCCCTTTTGACGGGCTTTCCTGAAAGGATGCGATGCCGCGCGAGGCAGCCGGAGGAAGCGCTGGTCTATATAGCACCCCCCGAAAAAAAAAGCTTTCCCGTCATACACTCTTCCTCCGAAAATAATGGCTTTCGACCTTTCCCTGACCTCTACTGTTACTAAAAGCCAGTACACACAGCCCCACTTCCTTCGACCAGACCCTCCCCCGGATTTAGACCTTTTTGTATAAACCAACTGTCCATCAAGGAGCGACCAGTTTCTGCCAAATACTCTCTCCCTCGCGTATTCCTAAATTAAGTGTTGAACTTTACCGTGTTTACTTTAATTTTTTAAAGGCCGCTGGCGAAATTCTACGACTAGAAATCTAAACAATAGGTCAAAATACCAAGTTTAGTCCGGCGCTTAACATTTCATGAGAAAAGCATTCAATAGGCTTTTTTATAAAGTACTATTGACCTTATTGGTTTTATGTTGCTGTTGCGTCACGGGTGACGTATCAATGACGTTTTTCTACCCTGTTTTTTAGTATAAACTGAACTGAACTTCTACGTATTTCGTGACGAATGAGTTACATAAAAACAAGCTCAGCAAGCGTAGCTTATTTTATGAAAAGGTCTATTTAATTCTTAATTTAAATTTTATACTAATTTAATTTTAAAATATAGTTTAACCTCTAATGACAGATGTAATGATCTGTATCTATATTTTGTACTTTTATATTTAAATTTACCGCTGTTGTTCTTACATCGTGGAACGGAGGCGACATCTAGTGAATAGATAATACAAAAAACCCACGTGATTGAGAACGGTAGAACCAATACTGCGTAGTTTGTATGAGACATGTAAATACCGGCAAAGAATAAATTATGTTTATTATATTATTACCAAGAATGTATTTATTTATACTCAGGGAGAATGAATATGTCGAGATTATTTTTAGCGTTTCTCCAATTCCAGCCGTTGGGCCCCCCGGTATGCTCCTCCCCTTTCATAAAATCAAATAATACCGCAATCTCATTGGTTCTTAAAAATTACGTTTTTCGACGCGATTAACGCTGCTGCGAGGACGCAAAAAATAAGACCGCCTCCTTTTTTCCTCCCCCCCCCCCCTAGCGGGACGGGGTTAGGGCCTCAAAGTGTCCGTCGATAGTCTCAACATATTCATTCTCCCTGAGTATAAATAAATACATTCTTGTTATTACTAAATACCTTTAGTACTTAATTAACCTAAGATAAACATTGCAACAGAGGGCTCTATATTCCTAGAGCAGACAGCAATGAAGGTCTCTATATAATAATAGTCAGATAGGCTAATACCCTAGTCACCACCTTAGGCCCAAGTAATTTTTAAAGATATTAGTCCTAATTTAGGTTGGTGGGTTACAAAACCTTTTTACGTAAAGGGGATCCAAAGAATTCCATTAAAAACCCCACTAACGAGGAGACTACCCGAGGTGATAATCACCGATTTTGTTGAAACTAAGTGGGTGTGTAGAACGTATGGTAATATGAAATTTCACCAAGGGAAAAGTTGCAATGGGCATTAGTTTTGCCATGGCAACCGGAAATGTTTTTGACAACACAGTACGTATATTTTCTCCATTTTTACCGATTCTGATCAATTTTTACATATTTTGACCAAATTGACAAAAATTCATCAAAATATCATAAAATTAATTTCATTTGTCAATTTTGATCTATTTTTTTTGGTTTAGAAATTTTCAATTTTTTAGAAGTGCTCAGATTCCAATGTTATTTTCAATGGGAAAATATACATACTGTGTTGTCAAAAATATTTCCGGTTGCCATGGCAAAACTAATGCCCATTGCATATTTTCCCTTCAAGGTGAAATTTCATGTTACCATAAGGTCTACATACCCATCTAGTTTCAACCAAATCGGTTATTATCACCTCGGGTAATCTCCTCGTAAGTAGTGAGGAGATCACTTGCAAACTAAACGCGTAAGGAGTTCTTAAAGGGAATATAACCTCAAGTCGTTTGTTTATGTTTTTTATGCTTTTTTATGTAAGTAGTTTTGGCGGGAAGTCACTAAACCGCGCCAAAAATATCTAAAGTCATAGAAGGGAGCGGGAAATGGTCGAAGTTTTATGTTCCACACCTAAAACCTGAGGTTATTTTCCCTTTAAGCCCCTTTTCACGGACGCTTGTAGCTTGAAAATGAATAGCTTTAGATATTTATGTTTGAGCGAAATTAATTTTATTTAAGAATTTAGCGCTAAGCTACACCTTTGTGTTTCCACGAAATGTTTTAAGCCTGTCTCTTTTCGTTTCGGCTTCAGAGATTCTAAGAATATATTTTGGTTTAAATTTTAATAATCATTGCGTCTAAATTAACCCTCTACGAGGCCCACGGTGACATCTGGGATTGAGATATTGCACTACGAATTCCAACTACTTCCCCATTGGCTTACTGCAGTCAGGTGGGGAGACCTAACGCGCCAAAATTTGGCTTGAGCGTGGAATATAATTGGATTTAATCAGCTCTAGAAACTTGTACCAATCCAGTTTCACAAACGCAAGCTACAAGCTAAAGTTCACGCGACCGTGGAAATTATAATGATTGTAGCCGGAGAGTGTATTTTAAAATATTTCTCGTTCAAGCCAAATTTTACAAGCTACAAGCATTCGTGAAATCCCAACTGACAGACACGGCGAACGCAATACCTCTCTGTAAAAAAGTTCACTCGGAGAGTTTTGGAAAGTTACTATACAGGGTGTTTCAAATTGTTATGCCAAAATTTGAAGGAGTTGTAGAGGGTGAGTTGAGAAGTATGCCTGTTTTTTTCCCATTTTCATACGATGAGTTCAAAGATCACCAGAGAGCTTCAAAGTGTAGGCTGCAATTAGCGCAAAACCAAGCAGCAGGGACTTTAAATACTGTTTAAGTAATCTTTTTACGCTGGTTACCTCGATTTGTTTACAAAGTCCTTTTTTACCTATCACACGAACCCAAACCTTAATGTTCGCATTTATCTGCTGCTTGGTTTTGCGCTTGTTGCAGCCTAATTCCAGGGGCTAGTAGGCCACACTTGGAAGCTCTCTGGCGCTCTAGGGAAAAACAGGCATACTTCTCAACTCCCCCCCGACAACTCCTTCAAATTTTCGCATAACCTTTTGAAGCACCCTGTATACACTGGAAACCAGTTTTGAAATGACGAAGACATCCACACCATCTTTGGAAATGGTGTCAACCGAAACAAAAATTACGAAATTCGTAACTTTATCAGAGTATAAATCTAGTGGCATCTATAAAGTGGCGAGCTAAAAAGAAGCGCCGTAAAAGAGAGCGAAACCGACCGGCGCTAGCGCATTTCTCCCGGAAGTGGAATTCTGATATTGGGAGAAGGGTCCGGCGGCGGCTCCGGGGTCAGTTCCCCCTATTTGCTTTCCCCCTATCGTTCCGGTTACCAAAAATGCGAGACTTCCGTTACGCCACATGCCCCGTGCAACTTCGCAACGTCTTCTCGACGCTCTGGATGGCTCGAAGCTTCTGGAACCCCGGGGAGAAGGAGAACTCTACGTTCGGGGGCTCTGGGAATGAGAAAGAGAAGTGCTGGCTGGATGGGGCCTTAAAAGCCATTTCTGCAGGGAGTGATGAGAAATTTGGAGTGGGGGAGGGTAGAGGCACCTCTCTCCGGCACTTTCCGACCCTAACGAGTCTGGCTCTTCAAACTCTTTTTAACTTTTTGGGAAGCCCGGCGTGATGGCTATGAAGATGATGTACGACTTATCCGATAGGGAGCGGACGATTTCGAAACGAGAAGCCCCCCCATCCGCAGGGTTTCGCCCCAAATAATTGTTGTTGGCTAAAATCATTTTCCCTTCACTCCCGAAAACACTCGTAACCCAATATATTGAAGCCCCTAAAACCACTTTATCGCATTCATTTATTTATAGACTTCAATTTCTGGGCAGCATTTTCGCTTCCAAGGGGATGGAGAAATACGGCCCAAGCCCCAGTAAAACCACGAACCCGGGCTCCAAGATCGATACTGGAGATAAAGATTGAGGAGAAGGTCAACTTGCTTGTTGAAAAAATTGGTTCTCGGGCTGGCCTCCCTCTCGTCGGGCCCGGGAAGAAGTTTGATAAGCTCCTGTGTACGACTGCGCGAAACATGAAGTTGCAAATCCTGATTTCTGTATCCCCCTAGTTATTTCAAATATATTACAACAGATGGCACCATCTTAGCCTATAATAGAGTCGCCATCTAGTGACACGATGAAATTAAGAGATCTTCGGTTTCCCCTTCCCATAAAAACTTGCTGAGGTTAACGGTAATAGTTAGTGTAGGGAGCTGTTTGCTCACGTGGCAAGAAGGGCTGGCCACCACCCTCCTACACATGGTCAGTGGCGGACCGGTCATAGAACTGCCCGATGGCAGGTGGGCCCCACGGACCGTTCATGATGTGGGCCCCTCAAACATGATAGCGTTAAAGTTGTTAATGCTGGGGCCCTTTGTCTTCTGACAGCCCAAAATATTAGACCCAGTCCGCCACTGCGCATGGTAACCCGGCCACCTGAATTAACGGCTTTAAAAGCCGCTTGATGACTTAGGCCTAGCTGATTATTACTATTATTATTATTATTAAAATTAATTAAGGACAGCGTTTTTAAGTGTTTTTGTATCGCGATTTCATATTATTCGGAGTTGTGCATTTTTATTTTTATTTTTTTTCAAATATTTGGTGACGTACTCATTAAAGTATAAAAACCAACTGCAATAATGAATTTTGGGAACTCGCGTGGTGGCGCTACTACCTTGAATTGCGACTATTGTGCGATTTAGAAAAACATTTCTAAACATACTAAATAACATAAGGTTCAAAACGCGCTTAATTAAATAAAGTTGTAAATTAATTTTGAGATTGATCAGTCACGAAATAAAATTTGTTTTTCCCACCTTTAAAGTTGATCTTATTATTCATCATTTTTTCGTGTAGTTTAATGTCGATTAATTACTTAGCTTGGTTAATTAATCCATGGCACAATGGAATTGAAAGATAACACGAAACTATTTCAATTTGACGTGGTTTCTTAAAATGTTTACAAAACTAAGTTTGTATAATGACTTGAAAGATAGTTATTAACGGATCGGCTCTTCTATGTAATTACGCGGCGCAATCTGAAAATCGATTCTCATTAAGGAAAACCGAACTAAATACGGGCGGCTAAAATTCCTGGAGCTTCAACATCGTCGTCATTATATGCGCAGCGTGGATCAGCAAAGATGCCAATTTCGGACGTCTAAAATTGGAATTACGCTTTCTCGTATCAGCATCATTTCCCGAGCGTCCTGCGCGCGACAACGCTTGCTTCAAAATAAGTTTTAAAATAACCCTGATAAGCTCGGGTCAAATTTCAACTCAGTAGCTTCCGTACACGAATCTCTTTGAGTTTGATTTCTAAGGCCGTTTCTCAGATTCAACCGAACCACGTAAAAAACAATAAACGCAGGTGCGCAGCGAAAAGTGGTTTATCGGGGACGGTTAATCATTATAAATGGTTAAATTGATTTTTTTCGGGTAAAAAATGTAAACAAAGAAATTTACCGGTTAATATTTCGGAAAATTATTAAAAAACATGTATTGTTCGTAAAATTTGAGCTTTTTATCGTAAAAAACGTCGTTTTTCCGATTAATTTTACAAATTTATCAAAAAATTAATCGGATAATACAGAAATAGAAATTACTTGATCAAAACGTTTTACGAATAATTTTGAGAGCTTTATCTATTGAATAAAAGTTAACCATCCCCGACCTCTAATCGGGGGAGGGGGTGTGAAAAAATCTTATCACCCACTGGCTACACCCCTGATCAATTTTTTTAATTAAATTCGAGATAATTAAGTTTATATTTTATTAGGTATTACTTTATTTTATTTTATTTGGAATTACTTTATTTTTTTTATTTTTTTATTTTTTCAATTTAAGCGAAGGGCGTTTATTTAACGAAACAAAAATATTTACAAAAAAAAACCAACCATAAAACAAACAATAAAAACCATAATTACATATTTACAAATTTACAAGCCACCACCTAACTTAAAAATCAAAATTAAGATTTACAATTTGTTCGCTTTCACTTATTAAACCTGAAGTCAAGATTATTGGGTATAAGGAAACACTATATTTTTTGAAGCACTCTCTCTCCATTTCTATAAATTTTCTTATACGACTATTAACGTCTGTTTCAATTAAAAGTGAACTGTCCTCTACACAATTGTTCATCTTTTTGTTATATGAAAAGTAAATGGCCAACTTGCTTAAAGCAAACTGGTTTCTAGTAATACTGGAAAAGGGACCTGAGTTTACGCTATATACCCAATATTTAGTTTTATCAATTTTAAAATCTTTATCATATTTACAAATGAAAGTCTCCAGTTTTTCCAAGAAGCGTATAGTTATTGGACATTCCAAAAACATATGTTTTAAATTTCCACAGATATACTGACAAAAGGGACATCCAGGTTTTAGATTAAAAAGTTTAGAGGCCAAATATGGGGAGATTACAAAGCTGTACAAAAGTCACCATAATATGTTACTCTCATGGTTTGTAAAGGAACTGTTCCATCTAAATTTACAGTTTATTTTTTCACAATTTATATCACCCGTTATGTCGCTAATTAAATTATACGGTTTTTGGGTATGTGTTTCATGTTTTTCGGTATTGAATATATTTTCGAAGAATTGAAAAAATTCTGACTTCCATTTCGGGTGATATAGGGAGAGCCTCAGGAAAGAGCATCTCCAGATTGGATATTTTAGTAGGGACGAAAGATTCGGTGGTTTTGATAGCGTGATTGGCAACGATTTTCAGAAGTAGAACAGGTTTTGGTAATACTTTGACAGGTGGTCTAATTTCAAGTCGAGGTTTTTGAGGCTGAGAACGGCAAAGTCTAAATTCATAATGTTTGCGGATTTTAAGGGGGAAGAATACAGTAAAAGCCTCTTTTTCGTTAAAGCTGAACGTTTCTATTTTAACCATTACATAATTGAATTATATTTTCTTATAAGGCTAAACCTTCCTCTAGTGCTTAAAATAATTTTGATCATTCTAATATTAATAGTTAACGAGATATAAGGTCCTAACTAAAGGGTAGTTTGGGCGCTTGCCCAACTTGTTTAGCTCCGGGGGTCCGAATTAAAACGTAATAACTTAGTTATTTTAAAATTTTAAATTGTCAAAATTATTTTAAACACTAAACAAGTGGCTGTTCTACACCTAAATATTAATTTTATAAGTTAAAATTCAAAATTAAAAACGTTCGGCTTGAAATAGCGCGAAAGTAGACAATGGCCACTGTAGTCTTCCCCCTTAAGTGGTACATGGCGAATTCAATTTCGACAATGTGGCCCTTGTTGTTTATATACATAGTTTGCATCCCTACGTCATCAATGACGCAGTTCCAAGTATAGATTTAAGAACCAAGAATAAATATTGAATTTGAGCAAGAATGAACGGTTCTTTGCCGCCATTTTGAAGGTGTAGATTTCTTAGTAAAACGAGAGGGTTAACAGTTTCAATCGTCTGTTTGCGGATTTTAATTATTTTCAAATGATTAAGGAATTATTTTCACGTTAAAAATGGTTATCTGCCTGGTTAAAAATTGTTCGAGTTGTTCAATTACCAAGGGAGAGCGAAAATTGTTTATTTTATTCGATAGTGAAGGTAATTGTAAAAAGGATGACCGCAAAGGCCTAACTTTGATAAGCTTTGTTAACTTCTTTTCGTAGATATTTCGGTCGTAATGTTATATTTTATTTAAATAACCCGGCCTTAGAATCTTATCTGGCTTTGTTTAGGGCCCATTTAAAATTTTAAAGCATAAATTTAATACGTTTTGTAGCTTTGACGAGATTACCAACAAAATGGCTACCTATTTAGTAGCTACGCGCGAAATGGTTTGAATTTTTGATCGCCCTCCCAGTTTCCTTGGAGACCATAGGCCCCTCCCTTCGGTGCAAACTATGTATAGTTCTTAAATTTTGTAAACGCAAATTTCTTCCATTGAATATTTAGGGTTTGTAAACCAAATCCCCCCTTCGCACGTTTTTCTTACACCACACGACTTCAAGACATTACCCTCGCATTGATTCCACTAGAGCGCTCGTCATTTCCATATGTGGGAGTAAATAATGAAACTTACTCTGGATTGCGTTACAAATTTGGGCCCTCGCTTTATATGACAATTGTTTAGCTATTCGTTGGACGTTTTCTAAAGACGAATAAACCTTTTTAATGGTTTCCTCCGTGGATTCCCTCAATAGGCTTTTCTCTGGTGTAAATGTTAACCCAAGAATTTTAATCTTCTTATTACTCCAGGTAATTCCCAAAGGGGCATATTTTCGTCCCTTCTATTTATTTTTTTTAACATATTTAATTTTAATTTTTTATTTTACATGATTTTATATTGCTTTATTTCTAGGGCTGTGCGAGTAGTGGTTTTAGGCAATCGAGTCGGTATCGAGTATGAAATTTTTTTCATCGGGTATTCGAGTCGAATAATATTGAAGTTGGGTCGAGTAATCGAGTACTTGATTAGGAGCTGGTTTTATTCAAGTAATTAGGACATTAAATTTAAAATGAGTATTAACTAACTTTCAATGCTGAAAAATATTCCTTTTATTTAAATCAACCACAGATTCCACATCTTTAGTAACGTTTTAGTGACTAGTGGGATATAAAAGACTAGTATACTAGGCTACTAGCCTAATTATATTAATTAATAGTAAAATAACAATACAATTTACATTTTTTTATTATTAATGTATCAACTGTCCGTATATTGCTTAGGAAGTTAAGACTCCCGAGTCCTAACGCCGGCCGACATCCGAACTCGTGAAGAGACATCAAAGTGACACTCCAAACCAAAGTATTTGTTGTTTGTACGTCTTGTAGGTACCGTTTATTATTGCCATTCCAAAAAGTAGCAAAAACCCCTCTTTGAACTTACAATTAGAGCAGCTTATTCGAGTATAATCGAGTACCCGACTATGCATTTTTTTGGTACTCGATAATCGACGAGTATTTTGCAATTACTTATTCGAGGTTGAATTCAAGTACTCGACCTCAAAAAATGCCGACTAATCGATGATGTTCGAGTACTCGAACAGTCCTATTTATTTCACGTTATTTCACTTAGCAGAAGACGAAATTCCAGCCGCTTTTGAACTTCTCTATTTAAATTGAAAAGGTTAATTCACCTTTTCACATGGGACAGATTAAAATGCAACTGATAAAATGTATTCAACGTAGCTTTGTTCTTTTCATATTTAATTTAATTAAATTTAAACAGGAAGCGCAACCAATTTAACTTCAAAAGCTTAAATTCCCATAGCGTAGTGAGTCCGAAACGGCACTAGAATAACTCTTATATTGATGACCTCCTGCCAATTAGAATTTAAACAATACAAATGTACGGTATTAATTGAAATCAAAGTAAAGCGATGATTCAAAAGAAAAGAAATTTTCTTCAGAACGGGAATATTTTCGGTTTAAATCTGAATATTTAAAATTGACAAATGAATTTTAATTTAAATTCCCCATACGAAATTATCGGAAATTCTGAGAATATGAAAGGAATATTCTTTGATGAAATATAGAAAAGGATTAGAATGGTTGCCGATAAAGCGACTAAAGTTTTAACTTTTCCCGAGCAGGAAACTTCAAAAGTTACGCCTTTAGTATAAATTGATAATAGCTTCGATTATTAAATCTTTAGGAACTTTGAAGTGGACCATTCCGCCTTCTTGAAAAGGGGCTTGTTTAAATTACTCTGGGGCCTCTTCTCACAAATGGTAAATTTCCTTTTTAAGGCGATTAATAAATAATGAATAATTTAATCTTCGAGTGTTTTGTTGCCGAATAAAAGGTTGAGAAAGCGGTGAGTGCAGCTCTGGGAAATGCTAATACGTCATGTCATAAGTCTGTAATATTAAACAATAAGTATGACACAATCAATACTTCAATTAGAAAATATGAACTCTGAACAATTCACATATAACAGATTATGTTTTGATTCTACTCGTTCTAGCGTTTCACTTAACTTATTTTAACCTGAGAGGTCGGACATCGACCAAAAATGTGTACCGAATTTGAAATCCTGGATTTAACGCTGGATTTCAAGATTAATCAAGGGATTTCTATATTTTTCAATTTATGGTTTGATTTCAAAGTTTCTTGTCGGATTTCGGGATTTCTTAACTTTTGTACCAGATTTCGGGATTTCTGGCCGTATTTCTTGATTTCTTGTCGGATTTCTCGATTTATAGTCAGATTTCAAGATATTTTGTTGGTTTTCGGAATTTCTGGACGGATTTTTCGATTTCTTGATTACTGGCCGGATTTCAAGATTTCTTGTTGGATTTCGGGATTTTTTTCCGAATTTCAAGATTTCTTGTTGTATTTCTCGATTTCTGGACGGATTTCTCGTTTTCTTGTTGGATTTCTCGATTTCTTGTTGGATTTCTCGATTTCTTGTTGGATTTCCTGATTTCTGGTCGGATTTCTCGATTTCTTGTCGGATTTCTTGATTTCTGGTCGGATTTCAAGATTTCTTGTTGGATTTCGGTATTTTTGGCCGGATTTCGGGATTTCTGGCCGGATTTCAAGATTTCTTGTTATATTTCGGGATTTCTGGCAGATTTTAAGATTTCTTGTTGGATTTCGGGGTTTCTGGCTGGATTTATCAATTTTTCGTCGGATTTCAAGATATTTTGTTGGATTTCTGGATTTCTGGACGGATTTCTCGATTTATTGATTTCTTGTTGGATTTCCTGATTTCTGGACGGATTTCTCGATTTCTTGTTGGATTTCGGGATTTCTGGCCGGATTACAATATTTCTTGTTGGATTTCGGGATTTCTGGCCTGGATTTCAAGATATTTTGTTGGATTTCGGAATTTCTGGATGGATTTCGGGATTTCTGGCCGTATTTCCAGATTTCTTGTTGGATTTCGGGATTTCTGACAGATTTTAAGATTTCTTGTTGGATTTCGGGATTTCTGGCCGCATTTCAAGATTTCTTGTTGGATTTCGGGGTTTCTGGCCGCATTTATCGATTTCTTGTTGGATTTCAGGATTTATGGCCGGATTTCAAGATTTCTTGTTGGATTTCGGGGTTTCTGGCTGGATTTATCAATTTTTCGTCGGATTTCAAGATATTTTGTTGGATTTCTTTATTTCTTGTTGGATTTCTTGATTTCTGGACGGATTTCTCGATTTCTTGTTGGATTTCGGGAGTTCTGGCCGGATTACAAGATTTCTTGTTGGATTTCGGGGTTTCTGGCTGGATTTATCAATTTTTCGTCGGATTTCAAGATATTTTGTTGGATTTCGGAATTTCTGGACGAATTTCGGGATTTCTGGCTGGATTTCAAGATTTCTTGTTGGATTTCGGGGTTTCTGGCTGGATTTATCAATTTTTCGTCGGATTTCAAGATATTTTGTTGGATTTCGGAATTTCTGGGCGGATTTCGGGATTTCTGGCTGGATTTCAAGATTTCTTGTTGGATTTCGGGATTTCTGGCCGAATTTCAAGATTTCTTGTTGTATTTCTCGATTTCTGGACGGATTTCTCGATTTCTTGTTGGATTTCTCGATTTCTTGTTGGATTTCTTGATTTCTGGTCGGATTTCTCGATTTCTTGATTTCTGGTCGGATTTCAAGTTTTCTTGTTGGATTTCGGTATTTTTGGCCGGATTTCGGGATTTCGGGCCGGATTTCAAGATTTCTTGTTATATTTCGGGATTTCTGGCAGATTTTAAGATTTCTTGTTGGATTTCGGGGTTTCTGGCCGGATTTCAAGATATTTTGTTGGATTTCGGGATTTCTGGCCGGATTACAATATTTCTTGTTGGATTTCGGGATTTCTGGCGTGGATTTCAAGATATTTTGTTGGATTTCGGAATTTCTGGATGGATTTCGGGATTTCTGGCGGTATTTCCAGATTTCTTGTTGGATTTCGGGATTTCTGACAGATTTTAAGATTTCTTGTTGGATTTCGGGATTTCTGGCCGCATTTCAAGATTTCTTGTTGGATTTCGGGGTTTCTGGCCGCATTTATCGATATCTTGTTGGATTTCAGGATTTATGGCCGGATTTCAAGATTTCTTGTTGGATTTCGGGGTTTCTGGCTGGATTTATCAATTTTTCGTCGGATTTCAAGATATTTTGTTGGATTTCTTTATTTCTTGTTGGATTTCTTGATTTCTGGACGGATTTCTCGATTTCTTGTTGGATTTCGGGAGTTCTGGCCGGATTACAAGATTTCTTGTTGGATTTCGGGGTTTCTGGCTGGATTTATCAATTTTTCGTCGGATTTCAAGATATTTTGTTGGATTTCGGAATTTCTGGACGAATTTCTGGATTTCTGGCTGGATTTCAAGATTTCTTGTTGGATTTCGGGGTTTCTGGCTGGATTTATCAATTTTTCGTCGGATTTCAAGATATTTTGTTGGATTTCGGAATTTCTGGGCGGATTTCGGGATTTCTGGCTGGATTTCAAGATTTCTTGTTGGATTTCGGGATTTCTGGCCGAATTTCAAGATTTCTTGTTGTATTTCTCGATTTCTGGACGGATTTCTCGATTTCTTGTTGGATTTCTCGATTTCTTGTTGGATTTCTTGATTTCTGGTCGGATTTCTCGATTTCTTGATTTCTGGTCGGATTTCAAGTTTTCTTGTTGGATTTCGGGGTTTCTGGCTGGATTTATCAATTTTTCGTCGGATTTCAAGATATTTTGTTGGATTTCGGAATTTCTGGGCGGATTTCAAGATTTCTTGTTGTATTTCTCGATTTCTGGACGGATTTCTCGATTTCTTGTTGTATTTCTCGATTTCTGGACGGATTTCTCGATTTCTTGTTGGATTTCTCGATTTCTTGTTGGATTTCTTGATTTCTGGTCGGATTTCTCGATTTCGGGATTTCTGGCTGGATTTCAAGATTTCTTGTTGGATTTCGGGGTTTCTGGCTGGATTTATCAATTTTTCGTCGGATTTCAAGATATTTTGTTGGATTTCGGAATTTCTGGGTGGATTTCAAGATTTCTTGTTGTATTTCTCGATTTCTGGACGGATTTCTCGATTTCTTGTTGGATTTCTCGATTTCTTGTTGGATTTCTTGATTTCTGGTCGGATTTCTCGATTTCTTGATTTCTGGTCGGATTTCAAGTTTTCTTGTTGGATTTCGGTATTTTTGGCCAGATTTCGGGATTTCTGGCAGATTTTAAGATTTCTTGTTGGATTTCGGGGTTTCTGGCCGGATTTCAAGATATTTTGTTGGATTTCGGAATTTCTGGATGGATTTCGGGATTTCTGGCCGGATTTCGGGATTTCTGGCCGGATTTCCAGATTTCTGGCCGGATTTCCAGATTTCTTGTTGGATTTCGGGATTTCTGACAGATTTTAAGATTTCTTGTTGGATTTCGGGATTTCTGGCCGCATTTCAAGATTTCTTGTTGGATTTCGGGGTTTCTGGCCGCATTTATCGATTTCTTGTTGGATTTCGGGATTTATGGCCGGATTTCTCGATTTCATGTTGGATTTCTTTATTTCTTGTTGGATTTCTTGATTTCTGGACGGATTTCTCGATTTCTTGTTGGATTTCGGGAGTTCTGGCCGGATTACAAGATTTCTTGTTGGATTTCGGGATTTCTGGCCGGATTTCAAGATATCTTGTTGGATTTCGGGGTTTCTGGCTGGATTTATAAATTTTTCGTCGGATTTCAAGATATTTTGTTGGATTTCGGAATTTCTGGACGGATTTCGGGATTTCTGGCTGGATTTCAAGATTTCTTGTTGGATTTCGGGATTTCTGGCAGATTTTAAGATTTCTTGTTGGATTTCGGGATTTCTGGCCGCATTTCAAGATTTCTTGTTGGATTTCGGGGTTTCTGGCTGGATTTATCAATTTTTCGTCGGATTTCTCAATTACATGTTGGATTTCTTGATTTCTTGATTTCTGGACGGATTTCTCGATTTCTTGTTGGATTTCGGGATTTCTGGCCGCATTTCAATATTTCTTGTTGGATTTCGGGATTTCTGGCCGGATTTCCAGATTTCTTGTTGGATTTCGGGATTTCTGGCCGGATTTCTCGATTTCTTGTCGGATTTCGGGATTTCTGGCCGGATTACAAGATTTCTTGTTGGATTTCGGGATCTCTGGACGGTTTTCAAGATTTCTTGTTGGATTTCGGGATTTCTGGCCAGATTTCAAGATTTCTTGTTGGATTTCAGGATTTTGGGATTTCTGGCTGGATTTATAGATTTCTTGTTGGATTTCTGGATTTCTTGTTGGATTTCGGGATTTCTGGCTGGATTTCCATATATCTTGTTAGATTTCTTGATTTCTGGTCGGATTTCAAGATTTATTGTTGAATTTCAGGATTTCTGGACGGATTTCAAGTTTTTTTTGTTGGATTTCCATATTGCTGGTTGGATTTATTGATTTTGGGCCGGATTTCAAGATTTCTTGTTTGCTTTCGGGATTTCTGGCCGGATTTCAAGATTTTTGTTGGATATTGGGATTTCTGGCCGGATTTCAAGATTTCTTTTTCAATTTCGGGAATTCTGGCTGAATTTCATGATTTATTGTAGGTTTTCTCAACCTTTGGCCGGATTTCAAGATTTTGTTGGTTTTCTCAATTTTTGGACGGATTTCTCGATTTATCGTCGGGTTTCAAGATTTCTCGATTACTTGTCGGATTACTGGATTTCTGGCCGGTTTTCGAGATTTGGAAAAAATCTCCGGATTTTGAAAAATTGAGGCTGGATTTCGGATTTCTTGTCGTATTTCTTGGTAAGTGTACGGGATTTCTTTAAATCCGGCGCAGCTGAGAAGAAAAATCAAGTAAAAGCTTATTTAACAAAAACCATTTTGGTATTATAAAATTTTGATAATTAGAAAAATAAATTATTGATATAAGGGAAATATTCTTTTAAGAAATATCCAAAATTATTTAATAAATTAGCCTAATGCAATGACAGTCGATGATTCGTATTTTGAATTTCACTTCTAGGGCGATGATTAGTTTGCAGTCAAAAATTTACAGCGGAAAATTTTCCGTATTTTTCCGAAAAAAAATAAAACCGTGTTCATTCCATGATTAGTCTAATATTATTTGCAAATTGAAATAAAGTGTCATTTTCGCCTCAATTTTTCGAATCTAAAAGTAAAACTAAACCTCTAGACTAGCTTTAAACTGATCAAAAAGTAACACTATTAATGTTTTATAGTATGTTTACTGTTATTGGACATTTTATATGGATAAAAAGTTAAAAACATTAAAAACCCTTAAAAAGTAATTTATGTTTAAATTTTTTATTTTTCTGATTTGCGGAAAATTTGCCGGAACGTTTTTTGGAAATTTTTCCGCATTTTATTTTTCCGGAAAATTAACAACTCTGATCCATAATGAAAAGGGATAAAAAAATTAAACCCTAAACAAATTTGAAGAAATTTAAACTTTTGCCTAAGATAATTTCGTACCTAAAAGTTTAAAATTCGAAAAATACAGGCAGAAATAAATAGCTCTACTTGGAATGCTTATCCCGTATGGTAAGATCACTCTGACGGCTTTAGCCCCGCCTCCGAAAGAAAAAAATCCCTTTGCGCGCGCTCCCCTCTTACGTAATTGTTTGTTAAGTTAACATAGTGACGTCAAAAAACCGTCAACCACATCGAGACGAAAATCTGCCGCGATAAGCATTCCTAGTAGAGGTATGGATTCCTGTCGGCCGTATTAGGATAAATAATGAAATAAAGTGACCGTCCACGACACGGTACCGAGCAGCCTGTAAGAAATCGATTATGCCAAACCACGCTGCGCCTGGAACGGCTCTGTTTAAAGAGCCATTGAGCTTATCTAATTCCGTGGATACATCCCCCTATTTCCACGAAATAGACCGAAAGAAAAGGAGAAGATGAGGAGGGGGGAAAGTAGGGGGAAACAAGTCGTCAATAGAAAAGGGCCTTTAGTTGACACCTCGCTCGCGGCGTCGGCCGACGAAACTGCCGAGTGCAAATAGTCCTTGAAAATTAATGCGAATTTTAAAGGACCGTATTATTTACGCGTGCTTATGTTTCGGCCGCGTTAAAGTGATACTTCCCCACCCCTCCCACAGAGGGCGCTTCTATCTTCCTTTCGGCAGATACTCGTATTTGCAACCGCCGGAATCGGCCCAAGCGTAGATTTTCGTTTTAATCATTTTAATCTTATAATGGAGAGAGAAGGCCGCGATTGCCCATTGAAGGAGTACATCGACCCCGGCCCGGGGGTACTTAATGAATTGCCCCACCAACGCCAGGGAAACGTCTACTTACACCCCGCGTTGCCAAGTTCGAGGAAACTACCGGACGACAAGCGCGCGTGCCTGGGCATAAATTCGTCCACTCTGGCCTCCTCACCTCTTAGGTGTTTAATTGGTTTTCGAGTAGTCATCTTTGCCAGTGAGTTTTAATTAAGAGCCGAGAAAAGATGGTTTTGAGGAGATCATACCCGTTTATTTTTTTTAAAAATTTTGGCAGATCTTTTCTATGAGAGAGAGAAAGTTTTTGGTTCCAAACATGGCCTTTATTGGCGTCGAAATAGTACAAGGTAACTTATTGAAATACATTGTAAATTAACTTAAGGGGGAAGACTACAGTGGCCATTGTCTAATTTCGCGCTATTTCAAGCTGAACTCTTTAAATTATGTATTTTAACTTATAAAATTAATATTTAAGTGTAGAACAGCCTCTTGTTTAGTGCTTAAAATAATTTTGACAATTTTAAATTTAGAAATATTTAAGTTATTACGTTTTAATTCGGACCCCCGGAGCTAAACAAGTTGGGCAAGCACCCAAACTACCCTTTAGTTAGGACCTTATATCTCGTTAACTATTAATATTAGAATTATCAAAATTATTTTAATCACTAGAAGAAGGTTCAGCCTAATAAGAAAAATATAATTCAATTATGTAATTGTCAAAACAGAAACGTTCAGCTTGAATGAAAAAGAGGCTTTTACTGTATTCTTCCCCCTTAAGCATCTAAATTAATTGATTATGCGAACAAGTTAATGAGAAAATGGCTGCAGGTGGCGTGCCGGGGCTAATACAAAAATTTAAGAAGTTTATAAATTTAAGATTAGGCTGCCAAGGGCGAGGCGTACAGCAAGTTGAGAAGATGAAAAAAAACACACACTATCTTGGCTGTTTTAATTAATTCTATTTGTACCACCGCTATTTACTCTCAAAGAAAAATTAATGGAATTTTTAAGTAGGAATTTCTTGCTTATCAAGAAGTCTAAAAAAGCAAAGTGTTACCGACACGTTTTTTCCCCTTGACGCCGTATTTTGTAAATTCGTTGATAACTCGAGTCAAATTCACATTGCCAGATGGGAACTAAGTTATTAAGTTAAGAAGAAATATTATAAATCGCGTTTATTATGATTTTCTTTAAAGCAACCTATTACGTCATTGGGGATCCAATTAGCTTTGGATCCAATAGGGACCAGTATTATAAGTACGGAATCAGGGTGGTAATCAATACTTTGAATAATAGGTAATTTAGTGGCATGACTTAAATTTTAATAATATTAACAGCCGATACTACACTTAGCTGTAAGAGCAGCTCACAGTATAGCACATTTGACAATTTATTATAGCCAAAATGACGAAAACAACACCAAACAACGTGGAAAAGGTTCTTACATACATAACAAATCATGCCAAGAAACGATAAGGTACTATGATGAAAAGCTAATTTTTAGGCCCAAAACTTAGGAAACTACGATATCTGCCAAACGTCGTCTACTTTGGCCTAAAATAAAGAAACTGATCAAAAAACGGCACTTTCACCACGTGCTCCAAGTGTTCAAACCGCGAGGTAAATATAACATGAAAATTAACAAAAACAATGAATTATATCCCCACCCAAATCCCTTGTTTTTACCCCTGGTTCCGCTTAGATGGTAGATTAAATAAAACAAACAAATGTAATTGGCCAGAGCCGAGTGTCGTCACTGCAACTTTGAGAATGGTAACTATTAGAGATGATAAAATCCTTATCACAGTCCATAGGTGGTTTCTTCTAACTTAACTATTAGAGAGCCGACTAGAGTGTAGAAGGCAGGGAACAGACTTAAAATAAGACGACGCGTAAACCAAACCACCCAAACGAGTCTACCTTTTATAGCATATTTTACTTACCTTAGGCGTTACTGACTAATCCGCCCGTTTCAAATCGGCGCGTGGTCCATTGCAAAAATCGTTCTAGTTACATTCTGATTTCTATGCTGTAGAGTTTTATCAAAATGTTGACAGTTGTTCGATAAATCTCACCATTGAAATAAAAATATATTTACTGAGATCGATATTGTTCTGGCGGTCTCTAATCTCCTATCGCCTTCTATAATTATGTTTATACCATTGAGTTAGGAATATATACTCTAGATTCTTGAACACTCAATTGATATCCGCTATGGTTTCACGGTTGGGACCACTTTCTAGAAACACATACGGCCAGTGGCGTAGCTGAGAACTCAGAGGCCCCCCCGCAAAAATTTCTATGAGGGCCCCCCCGAAAAAATTTCTATGAGGCCCCCCCCGCAAAAATTTCTATGAGGCTCCCCTTTTTAATATTTTTATAGTTAGCGTCCCCCATCCCCGAAGCTCGAGGCCCCCCCGCACCGTGGGCCCTGCGGACCATCAGCTACGCCACTGCTTACGGGGCTGTCATTTATCACTATACGGTGCCATCATCTATTTTAGAAATAATATATTTAAGCCACCGGCTTAAGTGTTTCTAACCGCTGGCGGTAGATGACGACACCGTACAAGATTCCATACACGATTCCAAGAAAGTGTCCCGGCTAAATATCAATTGGATCCAAATTTGTTTCGAATTTTATTTGATCAAATTAATTTGGATGAAACTTGGATCCGATTATTAGTTAAAGATTTTTTTGGATCTAAATTTTATACAATTTTTTTTTATCAAACCTATTTGGATAAAACTTGGATTCAATTCTTAGTTAAAAGATTTTTTGGATCCAAATTTGATACAATTTTATTTGAAAATTAATTTGATCAAATTAATTTGGATCCAAATTTGATGCAGTTTTATTTGATAAAATTAATTTTGATCAAACTTGGATTCAATTTTTATTTAAAAGATTTTTGGATCCAAGTTTGGATCCAATTCTTAGTTAAGATTTTTTTCGATCTAAATTTGATACAATTTTATTTGATCAAATTAATTTGTATCCAAATTTTGATCCAATTCTTAGTTAAGATTTTTTGGATCTAAATTTGATATAATTTTATTTGATCAAATTAATTTGGATCCAAATTTGGAGCTAATGCTATTGGATCAAACCAATTTTGATCAAACTTGGATCCAGTTCTTAGTTAAAAGATTTTTTTGGATCCAAATTTGATAAAGTTTATTTGATCAATAAATAGTTGATCCTTATTTGATCCCTTAAGGATATAGCTTGATACAAATAGGATCCAATGTCCAAAATTAATTTATTTAAATAAAATTGTATCAATGTTAGATCCAAAAAATCTGAACTAAGAATTGGATCCAAGTAGGACCCGAATTAATTTGATCAAATAAAATTGTATCAAATTTGGATCCAAAAAATCTTTTAACTTAGAATTGAATCCAAGTAGGATCCAAATTAATTTTATCAAATAAAATTGTATCAAATTTGGATCCAAAATCTTTTAACTAAGAATTGAATGCAAGTTTGATCCAAATAAATTTGATCAAATAAAATTGTATCAAATTTGGATCCAATTGATATTTCGCCGGGACACTTTCTTCGAATTGTGTATGGAATCTTGTACGGTGTCGTCATGTACCGCCAGCGGTTAGAAACACTGAGAATAACTTAAGCCGGTGGCTTAAATATATTATTTATAAAATAGATGACGGCACCGTATAATGATAAATGACAGCCGCCGTAAGTGTTTCTAGAAAGTGGTCCCAACCGAGACACCAAAGCGGATAGCAATTGAGTGTTCAAGAATCTAGAGTATATATTCCTAACTCAATGGTATAAACATAATTATAGAAGGCGATAGGAGATTAGAGACCGCCAGAACAATATCGATCTCAGTAAATATATATTTTTTTTCAATAGTTAAATTTATCGAACAACTGGCAACATTTCGATAAAACTCTACAGCATAGAAATCAGAATGTAACTAGAACGATTTTTGCAATGGACCACGCGGCGATTTGAAACTGGCGGATTAGTCAGTAACGCCCAAGGTTAGTAAAAAATGCTATAAAAGGTAGCCTCGTTTGGGTGGTTTTGGTTTAGGCGTCGTCTTATTTTAAGTCTGTTCCCTGCCTTCTACACTCTAGTCGGTTCTCTAATAGTTAGCCTTCCCAAAAGTTACAGTGACGTCACTCGGTTCAGGCCAATTACATTTGTTTGTTTTATTTAATCTACCATCTAAGCGGAACCAGGGGTAAAAACAAGGGATTTGGGTGGGGATATAATTCATTGATTTTTCTTAAATTTACCTCAATTATTTTAGTTTACCGCGTTTTGAGCACTGAGAGCACGTGATGCACGTGCCATTTTTTGGTCAGTTTCTTCATTTTACGCCAAAGTAGACGTCTTTTGGCAGGTTTTGTAGGTTTCCTAGCTTTTCGGCCTAAAGATTAGCTTTTCTTTATAGTTTCTTATCGTTTCTTGGCATAATTTGTTATGTATGTAACAAATTTTTTCACGAAATTTGTCAGTTCTCGTCCTCTTAGCTATGGTTGATTATCACATGTGCTACATTGTGAGTGACTCTCACGGCTAAGTGAAAAGTGTAGTATATCTTCTGCTAAGGTTATTTAATTATAATTCATGGCACCAAAGTTACCTTGTATTCAAAGTATTGCTGACCGTCCAGAGTCCGTGCTTTTAAAGCTGTTCCCAGTTGGGTTCTTAATCTCACGGGATTCCAATATGTATAAAATTGTGATATATTTTGGATCTCAACTTAGAAAATTGGATCAAATTGTGATATATATTTTATCCTAATTTACGAAATTGGATCCAATTGGCATTCAAATATCATAAAATCTATCCTTACTTGATCCAATTTGATATAAATTGGATCCTAAATTTTATCGAGAGGTCTTAAAGTAAAAAGGAAATTGGATCCAACTGTAATTGGATCCCCGTTTGATCTGTCTAATTTTTGATCACATTTGGATCCAATAAATTAAATCAAATTTGGATCAAATTATGATCCTCCATTTTCGTAAGGGATAATTATTATTGGAAACTTGAAACACCCTCGCGTTAGGTGTATAATAGCTAAATTTCGATTTCGACTGACTTTTTGTCTCCAACGTATCATAACCGTTACCGCGTGCATTGGCCTTTTAAAGGGAGCCCCACTTACGGGGCAAAAAAAAACAAACAAATGCAAACATGAAAATTTCGCTGTGCCCTGACAAAGAGAGGGTGGGTACATAAGCAGCACGCTACGATAAGCTAGAATATCTTTGATATGAAGAGAAGCCGGTATCAATAGGGACATGTCCCGGCGGAACGGGGCCGAATACACTCTCCGGACGTGACACGCGCGGGGAAGCTTACGCAAAAGGCCGACGGCGACGGCGTTGGTCTTTAAATGGAGGCTATAGTAGATCCTGATCCGTGACGGCGCGAGGGGGAACTAAAGCCGGTAGATGCCATATCGCTCGCGCCACACAGCCCTTCCATTTTTAGAGAAAGTTTGTCGGCGGCCAGTGGGGAAATCAGAGTGAAAGGCATGCTCGAAAAATTTCAGGAAATCGCGTGGTCTAAACATCGCATTCTCCGGGCCCGACGTTCGGGGACATTCCTTAACGTATCCTCTTACTACTAGCGACTTAGTATTAAGGGAACATAAACCGTTCCGAAATCGCGAGGAACGACTAATAAAACAACGAAATGTTTCGGAGGTGGTTCGCGCACCTACAATGTTGGCTTTTCTCTTTAAGTGAATAGTTTTTTTCGGTCATTTTAATGCGAAACAACGTACGAAGGGCATCGTTCGAAAAACAATCGCTTCTTAACTTTTAATTCCGTTGAAAGCATCCGCGTTTGGGAATTGTCACGCGACCGAGAGATTTTCCAAATCTTTCGCGAAGAACCGAAGTGTTGTAAATATATCGCGAAACGGGGGATTGGTAAGTTCGTTTTCCACGGTCGTTGGTTGGGGTTTTCGGTTCGAATCGGCTCTTTTCACACTGGCGTAAAATTTGTGGAAATGGGTGTGGAGAGGTTGAGAAGAGCTTATTTCCGTACAATTCCTCCGCGTGTCTTCTGGGAAATGTTGTCTCTGAGGACGGGGTGGAATGGCTTTTCAAACGCCAGTAAGTGGTAAAATTTTAGCTCGTCGAAACGGGAAATCGAAGAGTGTTTCTAATGGAAAAATCGTAAAATGACTGAGACACTCAAATCACGAGCGGGGGAAATTCAAAGGATGGACGGTTTGAAATATCAATATGATATCCCTCCCTCAACGGCGCGGTTCCCGAAGAGCTCCTCCCTACTTATAGTAAATGGACACGACGGCGAAATTTCTCACGGAAAATGCAAACATTTGCGCAAATTTACGTCGACGCCAGAATGATAATGGCGTTACGTAGGTTCAACGGTGAAAAGATACCACTCTTCAAAAACTGATCACTCGAAATTTTGAAAGCGCGGAAGTAGGTTTGAGAAACTCCGATATTGTGAAAAAAGCTCACGTTGAAAGTTTATATTGGATCTTTCATTCATACTTTTTTACGCTCATTCGTTATCGCCTTTTCATTTAATATTGCTAAATATTTTGATGCTAAATCGTAAGTTTAGTGTGACACGAAAAATATCAATTACTTTCTCAAAAACAATATCAATTACTTTGTAAAAAATATCAATTACTTTGTCCAAAAAATATCAATTACTTTGTCAAAAACAACATCAATTACTTTCTCAAAAACAATATAAATTACTTTGTAAAAAAATATCAATTACTTTGTCCAAAAAATATCAATTACTTTGTCAAAAACAACATCAATTACTTTTTAAAAAACAATATCAATTACTTAGTCAAAAACAATATCAATTACTTTGTCAAAAACAATATCAATTACTTTGTCCAAAAACAATATCAATTACTTGGTCAAAAACCATATCAATTACTTGGTCAAAAACAATATCAAATACTTTGTCAAAAACAATATCAATTACTTGGTCAAAATAAATATGAAATACTTTGTCCAAAAATAATATCAATTACTTTGTCAAAAACAATGTCTATTACTTAGTCAAAAACTAACAATGGACTTTTCTACTTATTCACGTTATTTCACTTCTTTCACTTGTTGGAAACCCGATTATGATACGGTACAACTCATTCAGGTCTATTTGTTGGCGGGCTGAATTGTTTCTAGTGGCTGTACCATTCGCCCCTGCACTTGAATTTACTGCTAATTCGAAATATTCGAAATTGGCGTTTACTAGGTTTTCCCAATTTCAGACGCTCGTGTTTCAGAATTTTTATACTTTGTAATTTATTATTAATTGTAATTGGCAAACACTTGTCAGACAGGCACGGAGGTAATTAAATTAACAACTCCTACTTAAAGTTATCCTGTTTCTACGTAAGAACTTTCTCTTCAAACGACCAATGCTAATGAATTTCTTAATTAATTAATACTTTTCAAAACAAAATGTTCTAAGAAGAAATGATTCTTGTTTCAACTATGGAGGTCGGGATTCAGATGAAAGGGTTACTTTGTGTATGTTATTTCAATTCTCAGAAATGGTAAAAAGGGAAAAAGGGAATGATTTCGAACTAAGAGAGAATATGTGAGCAAATCTCTGCTCAGCCAAATACATTTCGGGTACTACTTAAAAGAGAGTAATTATTCCACGACAAATAAAAGAGTTTGGAATTTCAATATAACAAAAATGGGAAATGAGATCGCATTTTATTTTAATAAATGCAAATTTGGCGCGCTTCTACGTACCCTCTCATCTCTCGCGAGGGAATTCGTTCAGGTAGCATCCTCTATTTCTCTTCATTATAAATCGAATGATAACGGATATTTCTGGCTTTCTTTTCAGAATCTCTCGGGTTTCAATAACAGAGAGCGACACGGCGGAATTTTGGCAAAATAAATGTCGAAAGTCAAACAGACGCTTTTGCTGAATAATTCCTGATTACCCTGGGGGAGCGTTTTATGTTGATCAATTCTCTTATTTCACAGTGCTCGACGAATGTTTCGAGTTAACCGAAAGAACCTATTTAGGCTAATGAGAACGGTGAAGATGAAGTACCATGCGCTTCGAAACTGGTCAGACTGAATCATTGTAAATATTATGGATTTTAATTAAATATGCAAATTTAAAGTTTTTTCTGTTTTTAAATACATCATTCAGCATATTGAACTTTCAAAAAAAAATATTTGAGCCTTAATATACATATTATTCTAAAAAGAATACAAATTATTCTCTAATATATAGATTATTCTATAATATATAGATTATTCTATAATATATAGATTATTCTATAATATATAGATTATTCTATAATATATAGATTATTCTATAATATATAGATTATTCTATAATATATAGATTATTCTATAATATATAGATTATTCTATAATATATAGATTATTCTATAATATATAGATTATTCTATAATATATAGATTATTCTATAATATATAGATTATTCTATAATATATAGATTATTCTATAATATATAGATTATTCTATAATATATAGATTATTCTATAATATATAGATTATTCTATAATATATAGATTATTCTATAATATATAGATTATTCTATAATATATAGATTATTCTATAATATATAGATTATTCTATAATATATAGATTATTCTATAATCTATAGATTATTCTATAATATATAGATTATTCTATAATATATAGATTATTCTATAATATATAGATTATTCTATAATATATAGATTATTCTATAATATATAGATTATTCTATAATATATAGATTATTCTATAATATATAGATTATTCTATAATATATAGATTATTCTATAATATATAGATTATTCTATAATATATAGATTATTCTATAATATACAGATTATTCTATAATATATAGCTTATTCTATAATATATAGATTATTCTATAATATATAGATTTTTCTAAAAACAATACAGATTATTCTTAAATATAATACAATTTTTTCTTAAAAATAATACAATTTTTTCTTAAAAATAATACAATTTTTTATTTAAAAATAATACAGATTATTCTTAAATAATAATACAGATTATTCTTAAAAATAATACAGATTATTCTTAAAAATAATACAATTTTTTATTTAAAAATAATACAGATTATTCTTAAAAATAATATAGATTATTCTTAAAAATAATACAATTTTTTATTTAAAAATAATACAGATTATTCTTAAATAATAATACAGATTATTCTTAAAAATAATACAGATTATTCTTAAAAATAATACAGATTATTCTTAAAAATAATACAGATTATTCTTAAAAATAATACAGATTATTCTTAAAAATAATACAGATTATTCTTAAAAATAATACAGATTATTCTTAAAAATAATACAGATTATTCTTAAAAATAAAACAGATTATTCTTAAAAATAATACAGATTATTCTTAAAAATAAAACAGATTATTCTAAAAAATAATACAGATTATTCTTAAACATAACATTAATTTTTAATGAAGTATATAGATTAGCTAGCAGGAATGAAGTAATTTATTTCCCTACATCACCTAGTGCAGTTTCCAAGTAATAAGGATCACTTCAAAAGGGGGCCAGTGATGATGAAAATACACGCTAGGTAGCGTTCGTGGCACGGTTTTCCATAAACACCAACAATATATCAATGTTTGTTAATAAGCGAGATCTATATATTCCCGAGGAGCCTTATAATTGGCGCGTATAGTCATTGACGTTCGGAAGCGACGTTGGACGGATGAGCGATCGCTGGAGAAATTTTGCAGTATTTCGGAGTACGCCTAATGTCTTTACCGCGAAGTGTTTATTCGAGATGGCGCCAAACGTGGCTGAATTAATTCTACGTCGGAAATTAATATACTCAATCCTGCAGCTCCGACGCGGTCTGCATTCTCGGAGCGCTGGAATGTCATCACTTCATGTGATCCACCAAATGAGACGCACTGAATGCAAACTGTCAATTCATACTTTAAATTAATCGATTTAATTATATTCAAATAAATGCACGTCGTTTATTTCCCTCCTGATCGAACGGATTTGGTTTTACAATTGGTGGTTTTTTTTCTAAAATTTATTATTTATTTATTTATATATATATATATATATATATCCAATAAAATGATATATATTATTCTATAAACGATTATGCAGATTATTCTATAAAAATTCTGTGGATTATTCTATAAAAATTCTGTGGATTATTCTATAAAAATTCTGTGGATTATTCTCTAAAACTTCGGTAGACTATTCTCTAAAAATTATATAGATTATTCTATAAACGATTATAAAGATTATTCTATAAACGATTATAAAGATTATTCTATAAACGATTATAAAGATTATTCTATAAACGATTATAAAGATTATTCTATAAACGATTATAAAGATTATTCTATAAACGATTATAAAGATTATTCTATAAACGATTATAAAGATTATTCTATAAACGATTATGCAGATTATTCTATAAAAATTCTGTGGATTATTCTCTAAAACTTCGGTAGACTATTCTCTAAAAATTATATAGATTATTCTATAAACGATTATAAAGATTATTCTATAAACGATTATAAAGATTATTCTATAAACGATTATAAAGATTATTCTATAAACGATTATAAAGATTATTCTATAAACGATTATAAAGATTATTCTATGAACGATTATAAAGATTATTCTATAAACGATTATGCAGATTATTCTATAAAAATTCTGTGGATTATTCTCTAAAACTTCGGTAGACTATTCTCTAAAAATTATATAGATTATTCTATAAACGATTATAAAGATTATTCTATAAACGATTATAAAGATTATTCTATAAACGATTATAAAGATTATTCTATAAACGATTATAAAGATTATTCTATAAACGATTATAAAGATTATTCTATAAACGATTATAAAGATTATTCTATAAACGATTATAAAGATTATTCTTTAAAAATTCTGTAGATTATTCTATAAACGATTATATAGATTATTCTATAAAAATTATTATAGATTATTCAATAAAAATTTTATAGATTATTCAATAAAAATTAAATAGATTATTCAATAAAAATTATAAAGATTTTTCTATAAAAATTATATGGATTATTATATATAAATTATATATATTATTCTATAAGTATGAAACTTTTTAGTTCCTAGGTCGGTTAGCTTTAAAAAATTATTAAAATTTAAAATATAATTTAAATATAACGTTATTTAAAATTTTTTAACTTCGAAACTACATGGGCACGGCTTTTCATATTTTTATTAAAGCGGAAATGGAACTGGTCTTCCGAAAAACGTCAAAGTTTTGTTACTTGTTTTTGGAATTTAGGTAAATTAGTGTCATACTTACAATTATTACGCCACTTATGGTTATATAAAGCGTAACCGAAGTAAAGTATCACTGACCATAGTACATCTAAAGATGAATGGATTCTAAGAAATAGCGAGTTTTATCTTCGACTTAATTATTAATGAAAATTAATTTATTGTTACCAACGGAAGAGTTAGCTTTTTTTGGAAAGTGTTTAAATTTTTTCCATCCTAATAATTTTAATTTATTACTTGAGTTAAATAACAGATGACGGGACATTATCGTATTAAGTAGGATAGAAGGTGGTTATTGGGTGTCCACATCAGTCCCTTGGATAAATTAGATCTCGTTTCCCTAAATTATCTAAACTTGAAAATGTAAGTAAATTTCAATTTAAATAATGTCCCTATGTAAAGCGGCGTTGTCGCGTAAATGAGAGACGGTGGTCAATCGAGCAGTCTAAAATATATACGCGTACATATCCCGGAAGCGTGACCGTGAGTACATAGTTCCTCTCAGCTGCCTCCAGTCGGCCATCGCGAGCGGGTAATTGATAGGATAGTTTTAGTATTCAACATGAAACCATTATATATCCCTACAAACAAATTGGGTCATTAATCTAAATCAACGAAATGCATTATTAAAACCGTTAGGCTACAACCGGTCGCATCTATTACTTCTTGACTCGGCCGCCAGAGCGCGCCCCCGAACTCTCCATTCTCCGTTACTCCACTCTGGCTTTCATCCTGACCTTCCCATCGGAGATCCCCAGAGAGCGGGCTGCGGATAAAAGAGAAGAGCCTTTTATTTCTTTTTCTTCCTGTAGGAGGCGCTGCACTCCCACTTTCTCTCTCTCGCTTTGACAAATGATCGGGCTTAGCGAGGAAGAAGTTGTCGTAGCTAGTAACTCGGCGCCATTGTCCTTGTACTCGGGCAATTTAGTCAGACGTCCCGAGACCGACCTTTCTCGTTCTTCCCGCCACACGCGCCCGACTCTTCTTTCTCGCTCTGTCCTTATTTCTACTTTCCCGCACCCCTCCCCCGGTTGTTAGGACCACCTTACCGGATACCACTGATCGAAGTCGGCCGAGATGCGAGGTCTGGAGGCTGGGTTTTGGCTACGGAGTAAAGAATGGTGTCAGCTATACGACCGCCTGACCTTATACCCGCGAAGACCTTTTCCACTATCTCAACTTCCTGTCACGGATCTCGGGTTTTTCCCGTTAAATCAATTCCCGATTTCATTCGTATTTTCGAATTCCGACGGTAATGAAATCCTTACAGTTACGACCGCGATCATATACCACCGTATATTAGAGAATTGCGTGGAAAACTTTTTTTTAACCATTGACTATGGTAACCGTGGGAATGCGCGTGGATCAGATTGATATCTTATTTTCGCTCAGTTATTGAAAAAGTAATTTTGAGTTCGGGAATGGTGGGGAATGGATTTTCCCTTTGGTCGCTATAAGTTGATTCAGATGGCTGGGAATGCACGTCTCGTACGTATGGTCGCAATTCTTTGAATCGGGAATGGTCGGGAATGGATTTTTCGTGAAATGGTATAGGAAGGGTATGGTCGGTAATGCATTTTTCGTATGGACGCAATTCTTTGAATCGGAAATAGTAATGGTAGGGAATGGATTTTCCCTCTGGTCACTATAAGTTGATTCAGAAATGCATATTTCGTATGGACGCAATTCTTTGAATCAGAAATGGTAATGGAAGGGAATAGTCGGGAAATAACTTTTCGTGTGGTCGCAATTCTTTGAATCGGGAATGGTAATGGTAGGTAATGGTCGGGATTGAACGTTTCGTGTATTCGTAATTCATTGAATCGGAAATGGTAATGGAAGGGAATAGTAGGTAATGAACGTTTGATATGGTCGCATTTCATGGTAATGGTCGGTAATATATTTTTCGTATGGTTGCAATTCTTTGAATCAGAAATGGTAAGGGTAGGTAATGGTCGGGAATGAACGTTTCGTATGGTCGCAATTCTTTGAATCAGAAATGGTAAGGGTAGGTAATGGTAGGGAATGAACATTTCGTATGGTCGCAATTCTTAGAATCGGGAATGGTAATGGTAGGTAATGGTCGGGAATGAACGTTCCGTGTGGTCGCAATTCTTTGAATCAGAAATGGTAATGGTAGGTAATGGTCGGGAATGAACGTTCCATGTGGTCGCAATTCTTTGAATCGGAAATTGTAATGGTAGGTAATGGTCGGGAATGAACGTTCCATGTGGTCACAATTCTTTGAATCGGAAATTGTAATGGTAGGTAATGGTCGGGAATGAACGTTCCATGTGGTCGCAATTCTTTGAATCGGAAATTGTAATGGTAGGTAATGGTCGGGAATGAACGTTCCATGTGGTCGCAATTCTTTGAATCGGAAATTGTAATGGTAGGTAATGGTCGGGAATGAACGTTCCATGTGGTCGCAATTCTTTGAATCGGAAATTGTAATGGTAGGTAATGGTCGGGAATGAACGTTCCATGTGGTCGCAATTCTTTGAATCGGAAATTGTAATGGTAGGTAATGGTCGGGAATGAACGTTCCATGTGGTCGCAATTCTTTGAATCGGAAATTGTAATGGTAGGTAATGGTCGGGAATGAACGTTCCATGTGGTCGCAATTCTTTGAATCGGAAATTGTAATGGTAGGTAATGGTCGGGAATGAACGTTCCATGTGGTCGCAATTCTTTGAATCGGAAATTGTAATGGTAGGTAATGGTCGGGAATGAACGTTCCATGTGGTCGCAATTCTTTGAATCGGAAATTGTAATGGTAGGTAATGGTCGGGAATGAACGTTCCATGTGGTCGCAATTCTTTGAATCGGAAATTGTAATGGTAGGTAATGGTCGGGAATGAACGTTCCATGTGGTCACAATTCTTTGAATCGGAAATTGTAATGGTAGGTAATGGTCGGGAATGAACGTTCCATGTGGTCGCAATTCTTTGAATCAGAAATGGTAATGGAAGGGAATGGTAGGGAATGAACGTTCCATGTGGTCGCAATTCTTTGAATCGGAAATTGTAATGGTAGGTAATGGTCGGGAATGAACGTTCCATGTGGTCGCAATTCTTTGAATCAGAAATGGTAATGGAAGGGAATGGTAGGGAATGAACATTTCGTATGGTCGTAATTCTTTGAATCGGGAATGGTAATTTTAGAGAATGAGCAGGAAAGATCAAAATTTATGTCATATGGAATGGGAATGGTTGGAAGACAAATATTTTGCCATAAAAACGTGTTGAAGTGGAACGGTAATAGTAAGTGTAGGGATCTGTTGGCTCACGTGGCATGAAGGGCTTGCCGCCTTATTTAAAGGCATTAAAAGTTGCTAGATAACTTGGGCTTACTATGATTGTGCCTTTTGTATTATCCTAGCTGATAATTATTTGTTGTTTCGTATAAAATCTTAATAATAAAGTCTTTAAAGAATTATTATTATTTTAAAAGGTTTTAAAATTATATTATTTAACATATGTTAAATATTCGTTAAAACGAAACAGCTACAGATTTTACAAAAGTATTCGGTTGTCTAATAAGTAAATAATAAAAACATTTAGAAAAAGGTTTTCTGTATTAGATCTGATATCTCGAATAATATCACGTAACAAATATCACTTCCCACATTTGATCACATTGCATCTGACCTTCAAAGAAATAATTCAAATCTAAAACATAATATATCAGCTGACCAACAAAGCTATAGAGCCCGGCAATTAAAAAATCATTTCCCCTTCATCAAAAAGAAAATAAATATTGAGCGATAAAAATTCTTTCATATCATTTAGAAAGAGGTATTTGCGAGCTTTTTCCAAAAAAACAGATTCTTTGAAAAAACGAAATTAGTCGGGTAGCGAGAGGTCACTACGTGGAGGCCACGAAATAAAGGTCACCGCGAAGGCGTAGGCGATAGGTATTCGGGAATTCGAAGCGCAATTAGCCATAAAAGAAGCCCCTTAAGTATAATTAATTGGGGTTGAACCTAGTCTTAACGGCTAATTTCATTGCGTAAGGTGGACGCGGTAATGGTTCGGTTAACGGCTTTTTATACTTCTGGAATGTCTCCAAGCCTAACTCGCTTTTTTATCCTCTGGCGTCCTCCCTTCTTCATTCGCCCTTAAACTTTCTATTTCATTGTTACGGCAACCTGGATGAAGGAACCACGCTGTTGTTTTCGTCTTATTCAAAAGGAAATAACCCTCCTATAAGGATTCCATTCTCTTCTCTACGCTGTACGCCTTCCCTTTTTTAAGAGGAAGTTATTTATAGCGTAGAAGCCCCGATTTCTTCTTTACTTTCCTCCTTTCGAAGTAGATCCGACACTCACCGGGCAGTGAGAGAGACGGGTTGGTAGGGGGTCAATTTGAAATGGTCCCGGCCCTTATCGAAGGTTGAGGTGAGGTTTCTCTCGGCGTAGGACATACTAGAAAGGGTCTTTTCTCAATGCACTACCTTAGAGCAAGAGTCAAGCAAGTCTAAAAACCCCTAATTGAGAAAAACCAGATTTAAGTTCGAAATCTAGCAGAATAACAATGATAATATGATACTGAAAATTGATAAAAATAGAGTGGAAATATATATTGAAAATTTTGTACTAAGCCACCTTTATTTAAAAACACTCGAGGATTCTTATTTTGAATTTCTTTCAATAGTCAGGTATCTCGACTTACTTGACTTTTGGCTCTAAGGTAGCGAATGGCGACTGTGTGACTTTTGCTGTTAGGAGTGGCTGTATTCAAAGTGTTATATAGACTTTACCCTCTTTTCCCCGACGAAAATTCTTTCCCTCGCGTTTACTTTGCGAGTGCATTCGCGATACTTCAACTTCCATTTCAGCGTGAGAGTGGGAGACCAGACCAATAAAGGTTGTTAGGCCGGACTGAGCTCTCCAAAATCTAAAAGGTATTTCCGTTGGAATGCGGCGCGTCCCTTTCTTCGCCTTAGAAGGAACTTTTTCGTTTATTTTCTTTACACGAACTTGAACGCCGTCTCTAATCCCGATTGACTTCTTTAAATCATCCTCGCCTCCCCCCTTCTAGTGGTAAAAGAGGGCTCCGTAAACTTGGCCCCTCCAAACCCCATAATCAAAATTTACTTAATCCATCATTTTGCTCTCATTTTGCTCTATTACGCTCCGTGTCGTAACCATTTTGCTCCGTCTCCATTAATTACTTATTAACATTTTAATTGGGGGGGCTAAGTTTACAATAGGCCCCCTCACTTATGATAAAACAACGATTATATAGATAATTAAATTGGCTTTGTTTTGCTCCATTATGCTCCACAAAAATCAAATTTTGCTCCACATTGCTAATCGAGATAACTAATTTCTAATTGGGGGGGCTAAGTTAACGCTTTCCCCCCCAGTTCACCGATCTCTTTTAAACATAGAATATAATTTTTCGCTCTAATGCTCTAACGATTGCACTTAGTTAGAACTTTTGCTCCATATGCAATAGGGAGTTAATTGCATTTTAATTCGGGGGCCAAGTTAACATTTGGCCCCCCCACCTGTTCCGATTAATATCAAAATGTGAATTCTGTAACTTCTCATCTTGCTCCGACGACCGCTTAATTCCAAAACATTTGCTCCATTTTAATACTGAAGTTATTCAAATTTTAATTGGCGGGGCCAAAGTCACGGTCGCCCCCCCCCCCCAAATCTCTTCGCAATTCGAAACGCAAATAGCCATTATTTCGGCATTATTTTGCTCCACAGTATTTTATAAAAAATTTCATTTGCTCCACAATTAATCCGGAGATATAAACCATTTAATTTTTCAAAAATTACGTTCGACCCAAATTTATTGGTAATTATTAATTAAAAAATTTACTTTGCTTCGTAATATTTCGCCGAAAATTTAAATTAGATTGAATTCATCTGGAAAGTGTTTATTATGGGTGGGGTCTCTGTAGAGGCTAACGGTTAATTTGAACCAACCAATAAAAATAATAAAGTGTTAAAGAATAATCTCTTAATTTATATATACGATAACGATAAATTAATTTTTCTATAAAATTACTTAATTTGATAGTTATTTTTGGTAAAGTCAGGTAATTTTTTCAGAGTAAATTAATCGATATTACTTAATATTTTCGAACCTATAAAATCACCTAATGTGATAGTTATTTTTGGTAAAGTCACTTAATGTTTTCAGAGTAAATTATTGGATATTACTTATTATTTTCGAACTTTTAATTGTAAATATGTTCCCTAATAATTTTATCAAAAACGTTTTAAACGAATTGCTTCATTTTACAATGTAATAACAGTTCATCTATAAAAACGTTATAAAAAAAGGTTAAAACAAGACTTTTTTCACTGACAAATAACTTAAAATTCTAATGAAATTGAAAGCGTTTAATTTTAAACTCCATTCTTAATTCTGATTAATTTAATATTAATTGCATTCTACAATGTTCAACAGTTTATCTATAAAAATGATACGAACGTGTTAAAAGAAGTGCATAAAAGATTAGTTTTTTTTACAATTCTAGGTAAATTTAAAGCGTTTATTATAAAATCCTTTCTTAATTCTGTGTAATTTAATTTTTAATTGGTGGGATCCGAATCACGTTCTGCCTAACCCATAAGCCACTTCGTGACGAAAAACTCAACTGCACATTAATTTGCTACGAAATATTCCGACGAGATATTCTAAGATATTAGGCAAAAACTCATTAACTGGAGGGGCCAGAATCACGGTCAGCCCCCACAAACTACATCGCGAAGAGAAACTAAAATACCCATTATGTTAATCTCATTTTGCTCCGCAATATTCCGAGAAGATATCAAATTGCTCCATACTTAATTCTAAGATATTAGGAAAAAAACTCATTAACTGGAGGGGCCAGAATCACGGTCAGCCCCCACAAACTACATCGCGAAGAGAAACTAAAATACCCATTATGTTAATCTCATTTTGCTCCGCAATATTCCGAGAAGATATCAAATTGCTCCATACTTAATTCTAAGATATTATTCTAAAACTCATCAATTAACTGGCGGGGCTAGAATCACGATTAGCCCCCACAAACTACATCGCGGAGAGAAACTAAAATACCCATTATGTTAATCTCATTTTGCTCCGCAATATTCCGAGAAGATATCAAATTGCTCCATACTTAATTCTAAGATATTATTCTAAAACTCATCAATTAACTGGCGGGGCTAGAATCACGATTAGCCCCCACAAACTACATCGCGGAGAGAAACTAAAATACCCATTATGTTAATCTCATTTTGCTCCGCAATATTCCGATAAGATATCAAATTGCTCCATATTAAATTCTAAGATATTATTCTAAAACTCATCAATTAACTGGCGGGGCTAGAATCACGATTAGCCCCCACAAACTACATCGCGGAGAGAAACTAAAATACCCATTATGTTAATCTCATTTTGCTCCGCAATATTCCGATAAGATATCAAATTGCTCCATATTAAATTCTAAGATATTATTCTAAAACTCATCAATTAACTGGTGGGGCTAGAATCACGATTAGCCCCCACAAACTACATCGCGGAGAGAAACTAAAATACCCATTATGTTAATCTCATTTTGCTCCGCAATATTCCGATAAGATATCAAATTGCTCCATATTAAATTCTAAGATATTATTCTAAAACTCATCAATTAACTGGTGGGGCTAGAATCACGATTAGCCCCCACAAACTACATCGCGGAGAGAAACTAAAATACCCATTATGTTAATCTCATTTTGCTCCGCAATATTCCGATAAGATATCAAATTGCTCCATATTAAATTCTAAGAAATTATTCTAAAACTCATCAATTGACTGGCGGGGCTAGAATCACGATTAGCCCCACAAACTACATCGCGATGAAAACTAAAATCCCTACTACGTTGGCCTCGTTTTGCTGTAATAATACGCTAAAATTTAAATTTGCTCCATAATTAATTCGGAGCTATTAACAATTTAGTTGGCGGGGCCAAAATCATCTCCCCCTAATTTATTTGCACCTGAAAACTTAAATATCTGTGATATGTTGGCAAAAAATAGTTCAAAACATTTCGATATAAAGGACATCGCACTTTTTCTATGGAAAATGGCTTTCTACGGATTTTGTTGAAATTGAGATATGCTTTAAAACTTAGTCAAAGGTTCAAAATTGTCCATGGCCACTTTTCCCTAGGTCTCATGGTTTGTCCAGAATTAAAGGTCAAAGTTTGTAGAATTTTAGTTTAGTCTATTTATAAAAATATATCTTTTATACCTAATATACTATTCCCTTGTGGTCTTCGGCGTACCATTGATACAGTAATAGAGTAGTTAAGGTTTTTACCTCTTGAAATTATAAATACATTTTTGGTTTTAAAGTTTAGTATTATCAACTTTTCCCGTTGCTAATGGAATGTTGTCCACTAACTCGGGTAAGATGTTTCTCAAAAAACGCAAATACGCCTCACCATTTAAGCTATTCCAACTAAATGGTCGTCCATAATGCCACACCAGACATTTACGATAAATTGCTCTGGGCGTGTTCTAACTCCACTGGCGACTGTTATGCAGATTTATTATTCCGTTATGGGAAAAATAAGCCTCGTCAACTGATAACACAAATTTCGGAAACTCGGGGATCTACTGCTACTCTACAGTAGCGTAGCAAGGGGCATCCGCCCCTGAAGCCACTCATTAGGGGGTGCCAAATACATTTGACGACCATTTTGTCATCGAACGAAGTTGCAGTTCAAGTAATTTTTTGCGCCATTCAAGATATTTGTCCCGGGCCACACAAACCCTCGCTACGCTACTGCTACTCTATCCAAAAGCCATTGAAAAAAGGCAGTTCCCCTCCGATAGTCCCCGTCGTTAAGTGATTGAGGTTTTTGAAGGGTGGTAAGGGTGATTCGTAAAACCCCGTACACCCATTAAAACCCATGCATCCCTATAAAAATAACCGTATACCACCATAAGAAACCCAGTAGGCCATTAGGAACCGTGTACTCTCATAAAGAGTGCCATGAACCTATTTAAATGATGTGTACCGCCAGAGCCTTGCCCAGTTTTTTGGGGCCCTGGGGCAAATTTTGTAGTCGTGGGCCCTTCAGTTAGCCTCCCGCCTAGAGACCCATATAGGTTTTGAAAATATTATGGGCTCGGCCCCCCTAGAGGCCTAAAGACGTTTTGATAATATTATGGACTTGCCCCCTCTTCCTAGAGGCCTTAAGACGTTATGAAAATATTATGGCCTCGCCCCTCCCCCCCCCCCACTCCACCACTAGCAAAGTAACCTCTGAACACAAAAAACGCAGCTAAAAGTACCTTGAGGGTCTCGGCGACCTTTGCCCTATACTCGGGCACCTCAGTTACGAAACGAAAGCCAGTAACGGTTTCCCTCTGTCCTGCGCTGTCTTTCTCTTTGCCGCCCCGTCGGCTTCCTTACTGACTAACCTAAAGCTGGAACCATGTACCAAGCGCTCCTACCCCTTCGCCCCTCCCCCCACCAAAATTCGCGGCGGAAAGAGATAATATTATATCGAGTGTATTGCGGGTTGGGCCCGAGGGGCTGATCACTCCGCGTAATCGGTGTACAGAGCCGTACCTTTGACTGTACTAATGGAACTACGCGTAATCTTTGAAGTCCCTGCCTTTGGCAGTGCTAATCTAAGCGTAGTCCGGTGTACAGACTTTCTAAGAGTGGTTAGCCCCTCGGTTGGGCCAAACACGCCACACTTTACAAGGGCAACAGATATCCCCGATCCGATTTCTAAAATATACTCAATGACCTAGTATTAAGGCGAAGTGCTAGGAATACCTTCGGTGTGTACCTTCGGCGATGTCACGATAGATCCGATTTCTAAAATATACTCAATGAATTAGTATTAAGGCGAAGCGCTAGGTGTACCTTCGGTGTTATCTATGGCGATGTCACGTTAGATCGCGAATGAAAGTTGGGAAAAAATTACGAAGAAAGGGTCTTAGAGTTTTATTATGTAGATAATGCACTTTTGATACTAATTTATCTAATCTCATAAAAAAGCATGTGGATAATAACTGAAAACAATTGGGAACAAAGCAGATACGGGACTTCACTTTTAAGGTGGTTTTTGGTGTTTTGACGGCAGATTTCCGAGGGCCCATAACTTGGAAACGAAACGCTTTAGGGCGCATGTTCATCATACATTTTTAATTCAGTAGGACCAAAAGAATTCGCCCGATAATTTATGACATTGTCTCCCGTAACACCCTGTATTTGTTACACTTTGAACTTTTAAAATTAAACGGCAACAAAAATGGTGTTGGGAAAAAGGGAACACGTAACGCGATTTAGTTAACACCATTTTGAAAATATGAGCTACTGTGGCAGTAAGAAACATTTCGCCAATTAGTTGTCTCCCTTTCCCGAAATTACACTTTTTTCCTTTAATATAAAAGTTAAATTGTCAAAACGGCAATTCGAGTGAAAATGAAGTTGGTTATTTTTTTACCATTGTTTACCATTGTAATTAAAAAAATTATATAATATCTATAGATCAAGGTTCACCCATTTCCACCATGTTCGAATCTTTTGAATAAAGAAGGGCCGGACGACGGACCATTGATTTGCCGCGACTGCCTGGAAAAGTCGGCCAACGAAATTCAGTGTACTCAGGATAACAATTCCTTTGAAAATTGAAGAGCCCAAGGAGTTACAAAGCCTAAAAGACCTGGAAAGTCGTATTTATCTCCTTGTCCAGACTTCAAGGAGACAGATTTAGTTAACCTCAAGTCTTTGGCAATAAATGTTTTAAAAAATAGCAATAAAATTCGGAAAATCTAGGATATGTTTATTAAATACATGTGCTTTCGATAGCTTCGCCCAGTTGTTGGCCACAGTTTATTGCGATGACAAACACTGGAAATCGTTTATGGAAAAATCTGATTTGCCAACTATGAAGTTTGTAAATTTCTTCATGAAGCAGAAAAAGATTAATCAAAGGGTATACGAAGAAAGAATGACCCTATTAAGAGAAATTTCACAACGGAGAAACATTCCAGGAGAAGATATGGAAGAAGTTAACTGCCAAATATCTGTAGCAGAACTAATTTCAATACTTTTTAGAGGACTTATTTCTTGCACTGAAACTAGCATGTGCTGTTCCGCAGATTGTAGAAGAGCACATGCTACTTTTAACCGGCCATTAATTTCTTTGGAGTGTGTTCCAGACAACGTGCACAATCTTCAAGAAATTATAGCCGAGCATTTCAGCGTATTTCCCCAGTACACCCAATGTTCGTTAAAAGGATGTGACGCTTTGAAATGCACGGACCAAAATATTGATAATTGCGAATTCGGTTTATTTTTTGAGTTTGCCGCTACAGGAACGAACATGCTAAGTGAAACCAGGATGATCGTTCGTTTGTCCGAAATCCCGCGGAGAAAATAATCCAAAGGGCTTAGGCCATTATGTTGCGTACGCACTTAGGCCAGGTAACCGTTGGATTATTTTTCTTTTTTACACTCTCGCTCAAAGCAACAACGATTAGTATATACTAAAACTTAAAGGCCGGCTACATAAATATCGGGTTACTCTGTCTTTCACTAAAAGTAAGCTGACAGAAAGGCACACGTGTATTGCAGTCAGCATACTTCCAGTGAAAGGTAGAGTAAATCGAATTTTTATGTAGTCGGTCTTTAATTAATATAACTTATGTCAAATATATTCTCTAGTTCAAAGAAATAAAAAAATTACCAGTTAAATTTGTTTGGCGATTCTAATCCTTTATTTGTAATTAAAAAAAGTTTTTTTTTATCAAACTTACAATATTATTCTTTTAGACGTTTTACTAATCGTCATTCAATAAGTTATAGTATTCTTAAAAACGAAAAAAGGCTGAACGGGGTCAGTTAGAATTGTATAGAGGTTAACAAGATCGAGGAAGGATCGACGATCAACCAGAGAAGGCCAGTCGGGAGTGGCAATTCGCTGCTCACGTGGTAGGTTTCCTAATGGAAACATTATTTTCGACGCACGAGCTGAGACATTGTCCAACCGATTGATATCGACTCCAAAATGTGGGTTCCATTTTAGTTAGTTCTATTTTTTAGTTTATTACATGTGATTGGAAAAGTTGATAATACTAAACTTTAAAACCAAAAATGTATTTATCATTTCAAGAGGTAAAAACGTTAACTACTCTATTACTGTATCAATGGTATGCCGAAGACCACAAGGGAATAGTATATTAGGTATAAAAGATATATTTTTATAAATAGACTAAACTAAAATTCTACGAACTTTGACCTTTAATTCTGGACAAACCATGAGACCTAGGGAAAAGTGGCCATGGACAATTTTGAACCTTTGACTAAGTTTTAAAGCATATCTCAATTTCAACAAAATCCGTAGAAAGCCATTTTCCATAGAAAAAGTGCGATGTCCTTTATTTCGAAATGTTTTGAACTATTTTTTGCCAACATATCACAGATATTTAAGTTTTCAGGTGCAAATAAATTAGGGGGAGATGATTTTGGCCCCGCCAACTAAATTGTTAATAGCTCCGAATTAATTATGGAGCAAATTTAAATTTTAGCGTATTATTACAGCAAAACGAGGCCAACGTAGTAGGGATTTTAGTTTTCATCGCGATGTAGTTTGTGGGGGCTAATCGTGATTCTAGCCCCGCCAGTTAATTGATGAGTTTTAGAATAATATCTTAGAATTAAGTGTGGAGCAATTTGATATCTTCTCGGAATATTGCGGAGCAAAATGAGATTAACATAATGGGTATTTTAGTTTCTCTTCGCGATGTAGTTTGTGGGGGCTGACCGTGATTCTGGCCCCTCCAGTTAATGAGTTTTTTTTCTAATATCTTAGAATTAAGTATGGAGCAATTTGATATCTTATCGGAATATTGCGGAGCAAAATGAGATTAACATAATGGGTATTTTAGTTTCTCTTCGCGATGTAGTTTGTGGGGGCTGACCGTGATTCTGGCCCCTCCAGTTAATGAGTTTTTTTCCTAATATCTTAGAATTAAGTATGGAGCAATTTGATATCTTCTCGGAATATTGCGGAGCAAAATGAGATTAACATAATGGGTATTTTAGTTTCTCTTCGCGATGTAGTTTGTGGGGGCTGACCGTGATTCTGGCCCCTCCAGTTAATGAGTTTTTTCCTAATATCTTAGAATTAAGTATGGAGCAATTTGATATCTTCTCGGAATATTGCGGAGCAAAATGAGATTAACATAATGGGTATTTTAGTTTCTCTTCGCGATGTAGTTTGTGGGGGCTGACCGTGATTCTGGCCCCTCCAGTTAATGAGTTTTTTTCCTAATATCTTAGAATTAAGTATGGAGCAATTTGATATCTTCTCGGAATATTGCGGAGCAAAATGAGATTAACATAATGGGTATTTTAGTTTCTCTTCGCGATGTAGTTTGTGGGGGCTGACCGTGATTCTGGCCCCTCCAGTTAATGAGTTTTTTTCCTAATATCTTAGAATTCAGTATGGAGCAATTTGATATCTTCTCGGAATATTGCGGAGCAAAATGAGATTAACATAATGGGTATTTTAGTTTCTCTTCGCGATGTAGTTTGTGGGGGCTGACCGTGATTCTGGCCCCTCCAGTTAATGAGTTTTTTTCCTAATATCTTAGAATTAAGTATGGAGCAATTTGATATCTTCTCGGAATATTGCGGAGCAAAATGAGATTAACATAATGGGTATTTTAGTTTCTCTTCGCGATGTAGTTTGTGGGGGCTGACCGTGATTCTGGCCCCTCCAGTTAATGAGTTTTTTTCCTAATATCTTAGAATTAAGTATGGAGCAATTTGATATCTTCTCGGAATATTGCGGAGCAAAATGAGATTAACATAATGGGTATTTTAGTTTCTCTTCGCGATGTAGTTTGTGGGGGCTGACCGTGATTCTGGCCCCTCCAGTTAATGAGTTTTTGCCTAATATCTTAGAATATCTCGTCGGAATATTTCGTAGCAAATTAATGTGCAGTTGAGTTTTTCATCACGAAGTGGCTTATGGGTTAGGCAGAACGTGATTCGGATCCCACCAATTAAAAATTAAATTACACAGAATTAAGAAAGGATTTTATAATAAACGCTTTAAATTTACCTAGAATTGTAAAAAAAACTAATCTTTTATGCACTTCTTTTAACACGTTCGTATCATTTTTATAGATAAACTGTTGAACATTGTAGAATGCAATTAATATTAAATTAATCAGAATTAAGAATGGAGTTTAAAATTAAACGCTTTCAATTTCATTAGAATTTTAAGTTATTTGTCAGTGAAAAAAGTCTTGTTTTAACCTTTTTTTATAACGTTTTTATAGATGAACTGTTATTACATTGTAAAATGAAGCAATTCGTTTAAAACGTTTTTGATAAAATTATTAGGGAACATATTTACAATTAAAAGTTCGAAAATAATAAGTAATATCCAATAATTTACTCTGAAAACATTAAGTGACTTTACCAAAAATAACTATCACATTAGGTGATTTTATAGGTTCGAAAATATTAAGTAATATCGATTAATTTACTCTGAAAAAATTACCTGACTTTACCAAAAATAACTATCAAATTAAGTAATTTTATAGAAAAATTAATTTATCGTTATCGTATATATAAATTAAGAGATTATTCTTTAACACTTTATTATTTTTATTGGTTGGTTCAAATTAACCGTTAGCCTCTACAGAGACCCCACCCATAATAAACACTTTCCAGATGAATTCAATCTAATTTAAATTTTCGGCGAAATATTACGAAGCAAAGTAAATTTTTTAATTAATAATTACCAATAAATTTGGGTCGAACGTAATTTTTGAAAAATTAAATGGTTTATATCTCCGGATTAATTGTGGAGCAAATGAAATTTTTTATAAAATACTGTGGAGCAAAATAATGCCGAAATAATGGCTATTTGCGTTTCGAATTGCGAAGAGATTTGGGGGGGGGGCGACCGTGACTTTGGCCCCGCCAATTAAAATTTGAATAACTTCAGTTTTAAAATGGAGCAAATGTTTTGGAATTAAGCGGTCGTCGGAGCAAGATGAGAAGTTACAGAATTCACATTTTGATATTAATCGGAACAGGTGGGGGGGCCAAATGTTAACTTGGCCCCCGAATTAAAATGCAATTAACTCCCTATTGCATATGGAGCAAAAGTTCTAACTAAGTGCAATCGTTAGAGCATTAGAGCGAAAAATTATATTCTATGTTTAAAAGAGATCGGTGAACTGGGGGGGAAAGCGTTAACTTAGCCCCCCCAATTAGAAATTAGTTATCTCGATTAGCAATGTGGAGCAAAATTTGATTTTTGTGGAGCATAATGGAGCAAAACAAAGCCAATTTAATTATCTATTTAATCGTTGTTTTATCATAAGTGAGGGGGCCTATTGTAAACTTAGCCCCCCCAATTAAAATGTTAATAAGTAATTAATGGAGACGGAGCAAAATGGTTACGACACGGAGCGTAATAGAGCAAAATGAGAGCAAAATGATGGATTAAGTAAATTTTGATTATGAGGTTTGGAGGGGCCAAGTTTACGGAGCCGTAAAAGAGGATGATTTTTTTATATCCTTTATTTGTAATGTACAAAGAATCTTTTACAGAAAATCTAATTGATGTTTGTGAGCTGGATGGAGACCTACATAGGTCGAAATTTATCCAGGAAGTGTCGGATACTAGAGTACTTAAATTATTTTAAATTATTATTGGTTATTTATTTTAAATAAGTATTGTTAATTTTTTTAATTATTATTGTTTATTTATTATTGATCATTTATTTAAAATTATTATTGTTAAATTATTTTAATTTATTATTGTTTAATTATTTTAAATTATTATTGTTTAATTATTTGAAATTATTATTGGTTATTTATTTGAAATTATTATTGTTTATTATTTTAAATTATTATTCTTAATTTATTTTAATCATTATTGTTAATTTATTTTAATTATTATGTTAATTTATTTTAAAATATTATTGTTTATTTATTTAAATTATTTTTGTTAAATTAAGATAAAATACTATTGTTCAAGTATTTAAAACTATTATTGTTAAACTAAGTTAAAATGCTATTGTTATAGTATTTTAAACTATTATTGTTAAATTAATATGTTTAACCTATTTTAAATTATTTTGGATAACCTATTTTAAATTATTTTGGTTAATTTATTTTTAAATTCTTTAGATAATTAATTTTATTTATTTTAAAATACTTTAGATTATTAATTTTATTTATTTTAAATTACTTTAGATTATTCTTTTATTAATTAATTTTAAATTACTCATGATTATTATTGTTAATTTATTTTAAAATACTTAATATTATTATTGTTAATTTATTTTAAAATACTAAATATTATCATTTTTAATTCATATTAAATTACTTAATATTATTATTGTTATTTCATATTAAATTACTTAAAATTATTATTATTAATTTATTTTAAATTAATTTTCATTAATATTGTTAATTTATTTTAAATTGCTTAGATTTGCCACCGACAGATGACGCTATCTGTTGACTCAATACTTTTAAAACTACAGCTCCTTAATTTCTTCTATTCAAATACGTTCTTGAATAAACTAAACCTGGTAGTTGACTTCACGTTGGACACCTCTGTGTTGCCATTACAACATTTCTACAGGCGTTGGTAGGTCAAAAATAGACCAGTTTGTAAACTCCGTAAAAAAAGGGATTTTAGATCAAGTACTGTTAAAATAATACAGCTATATAGTTTTAAAATAACGAAATTGTATTATTTGAAAAGACAATATGATTAAACTTCAGACGTAAACAGTGAACATTTAAGCCAAACAGTATATATATATATATATATATATAAAATATTATAATTACATTGTAGGTATATCAAATTATAAAACTATGTTATTTAATTAGTAAATTTATAATGAATGAAAGTTCTAGCGAGATCAAAAAGAATCCGTTAGTCCGAGAGAAAATACTAAGCAACGAGGACAAGTACACTGTTAAAGTATGGTAATAAGGTTGAGAAAATTAGTCGAAAATGTTGTCCTAAATTTCTTCCTAACTCTATGAATTTCGTCGTCAAACAGAGGCTTGATAAAAGACGCCGCTGTTTGGTGGTGACGCTATAGAACACGCTCGTACCGGGATAATTTGGAGACCTGACATAAATAATTGGGTGGTAATTAGTTCGGAGAACTCCTATTTATTAATAGCATTTAGTGCCGTTCCCCCTTTTGCTTGAGCTTAATTAAAAGGGGGAAACCTTTTTAATACCGGGATTCCTGCTATTAGCGATTCGCCTCCAGATTTATTATCTCTTCTCTCTCTTTTATATTTTCAGTCGGGGAACATTACTGATGGGATAATCGCCGAGGAAAACTCCGAGGAAACTCGAAACCAATAAACTTGTCCCTTTACTCCTAATTAATGTTCTCTACTAGGAAAACATAAACTTAAGCCTTTTACTACAATACCGTTTCTAAAGCTGCAATCTTTTGATTATTTCGTCAATAAAACTTAAATAAAAGAGCTTTGTTTCAATAAGGTAATTGAATCATGGAACTAAGAATTGTTTTTAGAAACTGAGATTAAATGAGCTCGTATGATTTCAAACAGAGGTATTATCTTTAAGTAATATAAAATGAAATAAAATAATGTTTCACTTGATTATGTAGATACTCGTAAGAGATTCAGGAAATTTACAAGTTCTTAAAGAAAGAGAAAAATTTAAACTTCACGCTTGAAATAAATTAAATTAGGATATTTTATCCAGAAAAATAATAATGAATAATAAAATAAGGTTTTATTATGAAGAAAAAATGCTTTTGTTGGCCAAGTTTCGGATTATTTTTGTGTACATTCTTGTGATTGAACAAAAATAAATGATAACATTAATATGAAATACTAGAGTTATAAGTCGGAAAATTTTACGTATTTTTCCGAAATAAAAATAAAAACGTTTTCATTCCATGATTACTCTAATATTGTTTGCAAATTTAAATAAAGCGGCATTTTCGCCTCATTTTTCTAATCTAAAAGTAAAATTAAACCTCTAGACTAGTTTAAACTGATTAAAAATGTAACACTATTTTGGTTTTGTAGTATGTTTTCTGTTATTAGACATTTATTATCGATAAAAAGTTAATAACAACTCTTAAAAAGTAATTTATGTTTCAATTTCTTTTTTTTCCGGAAAATGAACAACTTTATGAAATATTGGCCGGGAGTAGCGGCTCACTCCTGTAATCCCAGGCGTCCGGGAGGCAGAGTTTGTGGATGGCCGTGTGAGGACGACCACCACTCCCCCAACGGGTGGTCGGAATACTTCCGCCACGGGTGTCCCCACCCCTATCCCCACGTATTCCCCCGTTGGCGTGGCCGTTACACATATCTCGCCCTGATTAATCAGATGGTGTCTTCGCCGGGCTCGCGGTCTTCTCAGACTCAAATCAGCCCTTTCTTCTTTGAATAAAAAAAAACTTTATGAAATACCTTTATTTATGGATACCAACATATTTTGGAGTAATGTAGAAATTTTTGTACGAATTATGAATAATTTTGTTGACCTGTTACCGTAAGAAATCTCAAAAATTTCCGTGAAGATTGTAAACGATTATTCAACGAATTTAACAAAATGGACTCGATAGGGCTGTGTTCGCCAACAAAGTTGTGTCAAAATGTTGACCTAGGTAAATATTCCTTAAAACGAATATTTTAATAAAAGCTACCATTTGAAAGTTTGGGTGGAGTGCGTTAATGGTGTGACCATTAACCGAATGAGTAGAAGGAAAGTAAGGGCGAGACATCGATCCCAGGTTCAGGTTTAGGTTCGGGATCGAGATCCGGGATTTAAGGGGTGAAATGGGGGTAAAATCGTCGAAAAGTCAATGTATTTATGATATTTCTCGCGACGATTTGTTTTTTCGTATATCAACATATTGTGTCCAGGCCAACTTGTTCATTTATCTACGCTTATCTCGAAAGATACTTGAACGTATATCTTATCAAGTTTTATCGTACGGAATAAGTTGAAATTATGTAAAAATTGATAACCTAGGCGACGCGTGCGCAGATTCCCCGGGGGACGCGGTTAATTTGAATTTAAGATTGTTTTGACGTCATGTAATATTCGTTGTTAAAGTAGAATGGAAATATTTTTAAACTTCATTTTAATATCATTGTAGTACTTAAATATGCTTGACACTTGAACCAATCTCACGAGTATTTCTTAAAACGAATATCTCGATCGCGTTTTATCGTACGAAATAAGTGGAAATTATGTAAGTTGTATGATACTTGATAACCTAGGCAGGAAGATAGCGCGCGCGTGCGCGGATTACCTGGGAGGCGCGGATTGCCCGGGCGCGCGGTTAATTTGAATTTAAAACATGGATTCCCTCTCCGAAATAATTCATGTACCCAAAATTGGACCGCAAGTTTTTTTCTTTTAGGGGAATCTCTATGGGAGTTTAACATTACCATAAAGCTAATAGGTCCAGTTTGGGGTACTTTTGTTCCGAAATGGGGTACATAGGGCCGAAAATGGTGACTTTGGTCGTTTTAAGGGTACTTTTGGTCTATTTTGGTCCATTTTTGGGTACATCAGAAAAGCAGTTGGAAAAACGAAGAGCCTTATTTTTTTTTTCCACCCATCTCCAAACTCCAAAAATTTATTGCTTTAATTTATTTATCGCTTCCGTAGGTATAAAATAAGATGAAAACCACTTACCTATATTTTAATTACGGTAAATTAAAAATACTTAATTAGTGTACTAAGTTACGTTTAAAAGAACCTTTTGTAACAGTTCCAATATGTAAATATAGGTATAAGGATTGAAAAAATACTTAAAGTGGTTTTACTGATAAACTCTAAAGGAATTTAACTTTAAAGGGTATCTTAGATTATTGTTTTTAATTTTATTCAAGTTGAAAACGTATTAAGAGTCCTTCAAAGTACTATAAAAGGATTTTATTTACGAACTTAATTCATATTTTCTTCAAACTTTCAATTCGCTTTTATTACTATTTAAATACGGTAAAATATAATTCTTATACACAAATATAGTCAGAAAGATACTATAAAACACTAAAATTAAAATTAAATTAAATTTGTGTGGATAAGATTTGTAAATATCATTTTGAAACTAATAACTTTCACGCTTTATTTAAGTCAAGCCAATAAAAACAATTACCTATATTTTAAATACGGTAAAATATAAATACATTTCCGATATGTAAATAGGTAGAATAACACTATGAAAAGTTCCTTTTTCTTCTTTTAATACGACAACACACAACTCTGATACGCAAATATATAAAGAAAATATAAAAAAAATTTACTCTACGTTCGATACGTTAAAATACATTTCCGATACACAAATATAGATAAAGAAATACTATAAAATGTAAAAAGGTAGAAAAATACTACACATTAACCATTATGAATTTAAGCTTACAACATCCTTCACGTATAGAGCATAACATATATGTTCAGAGTTAACTTGTTTCCTCGTTATCTTCATCGCATGTGTTTTAAATAGCGTATGGAATAAGTTAAGAATGTACTGAAATGGTGTATGTTTAAACCTCGTAGAATAAAGAGTAAAACATATGTTCAGAGTCGGCTTGATTACTAAAGCGAATAACACAGAGACGTTTCCGGTGTAGTCACGTAGGAAGAAAAATACTACAACACTCTCTATACTCTACATTCAACACGTTAAAATATACTTCCGAAATGCCAATATAGGTAGTAAAATACTACAAAATCTCTATACTTTACCTTCAATACGTTAAATTACATTCCAATATGTAAATATAGGAGGAAAAATACTACAAAAGCCTCTTTTCTTGGCGTTCAATATGTTAAAATAGATTTCTGAAATGCAAATATAGGTAGTAAATACTACAAAAGCCTCTTTTCTTGGCGTTCAATATGTTAAAATAGATTTCTGAAATGCAAATATAGGTAGTAATTACTACAAAAGCCTCTTACTCTACGTTCAATACGTTAAATTAATGATATGCCTCCGATCGAATCGTTCATTTTTTCCTATTTAAATATACGCATTTAAATTAGAATTGCTTCTAGTGTTCGGCAGTCGATTAATTTTTATCCACAAATTTTCCGATTTATTTAAAAAACGTTGGTAAAAAGAATATCATTTTAACTTATTTAATTGTGTTTTTTACCCAACCAAGCATTTATTTGAATAAAAGTGGTATTTATTTAAATAACCAATAGTTAAATAAAAATTGTTAAATGTTTAAATAATCGAAAGTGAACAAGCCTATTTTTTAAATAAAACAAACAGACTTTAGAGTTGATACGATTTGTAAATATCATTTGAAACTAATAATTTTCACGCTTTATTTAAGTCAAGCAATTACATTTTTAAAAATGAAAGAAGTTAAACAATATAAAAATTTGTAAATATTGTAAATATTTTTAGGTAATAAAGAAATTAAGAAATGTTTTAATTAAAATATCTTTCATTTTCTACTACATTTTTAAAAATGAAAGAAGTTTAACAATATAATTATTCTAATATAATTTCAAAATCAGGTATTATTTAAAGTACAAATGCATAATTTAGTGAAGCAATTCTTATTTAAATACTTTTATTTAATTAATTTGTGTATCTGAAATGTATTTATTGAAAAATAAGTGGGTTTTACTATTTATCACGGTTTTTTTATATATATATATATATTGGAATTGTTACAAAAGGTTCTTTTAAACGTAACTTAGTACAATAATTTATTTTGGAAGTTCAAAACGTATTAAGAGCCCTTCAGAGTACTATAAAAGGATTTCATTTACAAACTAAATTAATATTTTCTTCAAACTTTCAATTCGTTATAATTTGAATTTAAATGAAAACATCATGGATTATAGGTGCGTAATCTACTATTAGACCGAACGGATTAAAAAATACTTAAAGTAAGTGGTTTTACTGATAAACTAAAGGAATTTAACTTTAAAGGGTATCTTAGATTATTGTTTTTAATATTATTCAAGTTCAAAACGTATAAAGAGTCCTTCAAAATAATTTAAAATAATTTTATTTACGAACTAAATCCATATTTTAGAAGTTAGTTTGTATGAAATACTTACTAATACCTGAAAAATGGACTTTAGAGTTGATAAGATTTGTAAATATCATTTGAAACTAATAATTTTCACGCTTTATTTAAGTCAAGCAATTACATTTTTAAAAATGAAAGAAGTTAAACAATATAAAAATTTGTAAATATTGTAAATATTTTTAGGTAATAAAGAAATTAAGAAATGTTTTAATTAAAATATCTTTCATTTTCTACTACATTTTTAAAAATGAAAGAAGTTTAACAATATAATTATTCTAATATAATTTCAAAATCAGGTATTATTTAAAGTACAAATGCATAATTTAGTGAAGCAATTCTTATTTAAATACTTTTATTTAATTAATTTGTGTATCTGAAATGTATTAATTGAAAAATAAGTGGGTTTTACTATTTATCACCGTTTTTTATATATATATATATATATTGGAATTGTTACAAAAGGTTCTTTTAAACGTAACTTAGTACATTAATTTATTTTGGAAGTTCAAAACGTATTAAGAGCCCTTCAGAGTACTATAAAAGGATTTCATTTACAAACTAAATTAATATTTTCTTCAAACTTTCAATTTGTTATAATTTGAATTTAAATGAAAACATCATGGATTATAGGTGCGTAATCTACTATTAGACCGAACTAATTAAAAAAAATACTTAAAGTAAGTGGTTTTACTGATAAACTCTAAAGGAATTTTGGAATTTTCTAGAATAGCAAATTAAAACTAAAACGTAAACCAAGTTTAAAACGAAACTAATAACTGGCAGAAAGGTTGAAGTAAGTAATTTTTTTGATTTTTCGTTTTTTAATTTTTGAGTTCCCTATAATATTATAAACTAAATTAAATATAATTTTTGAAAATTTGTGATAAAAGATCTGCTCCTTCGTGTTTTACATATATTTAAAAACTCGAGATTTTAATGAATTGTTTTCAAAGCATGAAAAATATAGCAGATCCTTTGATTTTAATTGTAGTTAGTAGTTACTTAAAAAAAAGTCGCTAGCTGACTTGGAGCTGGTGTAGTTAAATTTTAAAAATGTGTATTTTAAATTTTGTTTGTAAAAGTTTTTTTTTGAAAAAAATTAGTATTATAGTTTAAATTTATTAAATAAAATAAAATATAAATTATACATTTGGTTTAGTATTTTACTATTGCAAGTAAAATTAATAGTAATTTCAATTACTTTTTTAGTTTTTTTTTTGACAAATATGCAAACTATTTAGTTATTTCAAAAACAAATACGTCGAATTATTTGGTATTCGAAATACTATTGGTTAGTTTTTATATCTTTAATTTTATTTTTCAGAACAATTTCTCTTTGTCTAGCTTCTTCTAACTTTAATTTAGATGGCCTTAAAGCCAAGTATTTAACAAATTTTGTAACCAAGTAGATGGACCTTTAAACAATTTTTCAGTCATGTAGTCAAGGAAATGTTCAAATATACGTGTATTTGGTCATTTTGATGGTCAAATAGCCCAATATGGAACTGCCAGATGATAGTCAGACGTTGAGACGCGGGTGGCGCCCGTGCCCCAGCGTCCGCGCCAGCCCCGTCGGTGCCCCATTTCACATTTCAGACGTCGACGGGGGCTCGGGGCACCATCAGGGCGAGGGCGCAGACGCTGGGGCACGGGCGCCACCCGCGTCTCAACGTCTGACTATCATCTGGCAGTTCCATACTGGGCTATTTGACCATCAAAATGACCAAATACACGTATATTTGAACATTTCCTTGACTACATGACTGAAAAATTGTTTAAATACTTGGCTTTAAGGCCATCTAAATTAAAGTTAGAAGAAGCTAGACAAAGAGAAATTGTTCTGAAAAATAAAATTAAAGATATAAAAACTAACCAATAGTATTTCGAATACCAAATAATTCGACGTATTTGTTTTTGAAATAACTAAATAGTTTGCATATTTGTCAAAAAAAAAAAACTAAAAAAGTAATTGAAATTACTATTAATTTTACTTGCAATAGTAAAATACTAAACCAAATGTATAATTTATATTTTATTTTATTTAATAAATTTAAACTATAATACTAATTTTTTTCAAAAAAAACTTTTACAAACAAAATTTAAAATACACATTTTTAAAATTTAACTACACCAGCTCCAAGTCAGCTAGCGACTTTTTTTTAAGTAACTACTAACTACAATTAAAATCAAAGGATCTGCTATATTTTTCATGCTTTGAAAACAATTCATTAAAATCTCGAGTTTTTAAATATATGTAAAACACGAAGGAGCAGATCTTTTATCACAAATTTTCAAAAATTATATTTAATTTAGTTTATAATAATATAGGGAACTCAAAAATTAAAAAACGAAAAATCAAAAAAATTACTTACTTCAACCTTTCTCCCAGTTATTAGTTTCGTTTTAAACTTGGTTTACGTTTTAGTTTTAATTTGCTATTCTAGAAAATTCCAAAATTCCTTTAGAGTTTATCAGTAAAACCACTTACTTTAAGTATTTTTTTTAATTAGTTCGGTCTAATAGTAGATTACGCACCTATAATCCATGATGTTTTCATTTAAATTCAAATTATAACGAATTGAAAGTTTGAAGAAAATATTAATTTAGTTTGTAAATGAAATCCTTTTATAGTACTCTGAAGGGCTCTTAATACGTTTTGAACTTCCAAAATAAATTAATGTACTAAGTTACGTTTAAAAGAACCTTTTGTAACAATTCCAATATATATATATATATATAAAAAACGGTGATAAATAGTAAAACCCACTTATTTTTCAATTAATACATTTCAGATACACAAATTAATTAAATAAAAGTATTTAAATAAGAATTGCTTCACTAAATTATGCATTTGTACTTTAAATAATACCTGATTTTGAAATTATATTAGAATAATTATATTGTTAAACTTCTTTCATTTTTAAAAATGTAGTAGAAAATGAAAGATATTTTAATTAAAACATTTCTTAATTTCTTTATTACCTAAAAATATTTACAATATTTACAAATTTTTATATTGTTTAACTTCTTTCATTTTTAAAAATGTAATTGCTTGACTTAAATAAAGCGTGAAAATTATTAGTTTCAAATGATATTTACAAATCTTATCAACTCTAAAGTCCATTTTTCAGGTATTAGTAAGTATTTCATACAAACTAACTTCTAAAATATGGATTTAGTTCGTAAATAAAATTATTTTAAATTATTTTGAAGGACTCTTTATACGTTTTGAACTTGAATAATATTAAAAACAATAATCTAAGATACCCTTTAAAGTTAAATTCCTTTAGTTTATCAGTAAAACCACTTACTTTAAGTATTTTTTAATCCGTTCGGTCTAATAGTAGATTACGCACCTATAATCCATGATGTTTTCATTTAAATTCAAATTATAACGAATTGAAAGTTTGAAGAAAATATTAATTTAGTTTGTAAATGAAATCCTTTTATAGTACTCTGAAGGGCTCTTAATACGTTTTGAACTTCCAAAATAAATTATTGTACTAAGTTACGTTTAAAAGAACCTTTTGTAACAATTCCAATATATATATATATATAAAAAAACCGTGATAAATAGTAAAACCCACTTATTTTTCAATAAATACATTTCAGATACACAAATTAATTAAATAAAAGTATTTAAATAAGAATTGCTTCACTAAATTATGCATTTGTACTTTAAATAATACCTGATTTTGAAATTATATTAGAATAATTATATTGTTAAACTTCTTTCATTTTTAAAAATGTAGTAGAAAATGAAAGATATTTTAATTAAAACATTTCTTAATTTCTTTATTACCTAAAAATATTTACAATATTTACAAATTTTTATATTGTTTAACTTCTTTCATTTTTAAAAATGTAATTGCTTGACTTAAATAAAGCGTGAAAATTATTAGTTTCAAATGATATTTACAAATCGTATCAACTCTAAAGTCTGTTTGTTTTATTTAAAAAATAGGCTTGTTCACTTTCGATTATTTAAACATTTAACAATTTTTATTTAACTATTGGTTATTTAAATAAATACCACTTTTATTCAAATAAATGCTTGGTTGGGTAAAAAACACAATTAAATAAGTTAAAATGATATTCTTTTTACCAACGTTTTTTAAATAAATCGGAAAATTTGTGGATAAAAATTAATCGACTGCCGAACACTAGAAGCAATTCTAATTTAAATGCGTATATTTAAATAGGAAAAAATGAACGATTCGATCGGAGGCATATCATTAATTTAACGTATTGAACGTAGAGTAAGAGGCTTTTGTAGTAATTACTACCTATATTTGCATTTCAGAAATCTATTTTAACATATTGAACGCCAAGAAAAGAGGCTTTTGTAGTATTTACTACCTATATTTGCATTTCAGAAATCTATTTTAACATATTGAACGCCAAGAAAAGAGGCTTTTGTAGTATTTTTCCTCCTATATTTACATATTGGAATGTAATTTAACGTATTGAAGGTAAAGTATAGAGATTTTGTAGTATTTTACTACCTATATTGGCATTTCGGAAGTATATTTTAACGTGTTGAATGTAGAGTATAGAGAGTGTTGTAGTATTTTTCTTCCTACGTGACTACACCGGAAACGTCTCTGTGTTATTCGCTTTAGTAATCAAGCCGACTCTGAACATATGTTTTACTCTTTATTCTACGAGGTTTAAACATACACCATTTCAGTACATTCTTAACTTATTCCATACGCTATTTAAAACACATGCGATGAAGATAACGAGGAAACAAGTTAACTCTGAACATATATGTTATGCTCTATACGTGAAGGATGTTGTAAGCTTAAATTCATAATGGTTAATGTGTAGTATTTTTCTACCTTTTTACATTTTATAGTATTTCTTTATCTATATTTGTGTATCGGAAATGTATTTTAACGTATCGAACGTAGAGTAAATTTTTTTTATATTTTCTTTATATATTTGCGTATCAGAGTTGTGTGTTGTCGTATTAAAAGAAGAAAAAGGAACTTTTCATAGTGTTATTCTACCTATTTACATATCGGAAATGTATTTATATTTTACCGTATTTAAAATATAGGTAATTGTTTTTATTGGCTTGACTTAAATAAAGCGTGAAAGTTATTAGTTTCAAAATGATATTTACAAATCTTATCCACACAAATTTAATTTAATTTTAATTTTAGTGTTTTATAGTATCTTTCTGACTATATTTGTGTATAAGAATTATATTTTACCGTATTTAAATAGTAATAAAAGCGAATTGAAAGTTTGAAGAAAATATGAATTAAGTTCGTAAATAAAATCCTTTTATAGTACTTTGAAGGACTCTTAATACGTTTTCAACTTGAATAAAATTAAAAACAATAATCTAAGATACCCTTTAAAGTTAAATTCCTTTAGAGTTTATCAGTAAAACCACTTTAAGTATTTTTTCAATCCTTATACCTATATTTACATATTGGAACTGTTACAAAAGGTTCTTTTAAACGTAACTTAGTACACTAATTAAGTATTTTTAATTTACCGTAATTAAAATATAGGTAAGTGGTTTTCATCTTATTTTATACCTACGGAAGCGATAAATAAATTAAAGCAATAAATTTTTGGAGTTTGGAGATGGGTGGAAAAAAAAAATAAGGCTCTTCGTTTTTCCAACTGCTTTTCTGATGTACCCAAAAATGGACCAAAATAGACCAAAAGTACCCTTAAAACGACCAAAGTCACCATTTTCGGCCCTATGTACCCCATTTCGGAACAAAAGTACCCCAAACTGGACCTATTAGCTTTATGGTAATGTTAAACTCCCATAGAGATTCCCCTAAAAGAAAAAAACTTGCGGTCCAATTTTGGGTACATGAATTATTTCGGAGAGGGAATCCATGTTTTAAATTCAAATTAACCGCGCGCCCGGGCAATCCGCGCCTCCCAGGTAATCCGCGCACGCGCGCGCTATCTTCCTGCCTAGGTTATCAAGTATCATACAACTTACATAATTTCCACTTATTTCGTACGATAAAACGCGATCGAGATATTCGTTTTAAGAAATACTCGTGAGATTGGTTCAAGTGTCAAGCATATTTAAGTACTACAATGATATTAAAATGAAGTTTAAAAATATTTCCATTCTACTTTAACAACGAATATTACATGACGTCAAAACAATCTTAAATTCAAATTAACCGCGTCCCCCGGGGAATCTGCGCACGCGTCGCCTAGGTTATCAATTTTTACATAATTTCAACTTATTCCGTACGATAAAACTTGATAAGATATACGTTCAAGTATCTTTCGAGATAAGCGTAGATAAATGAACAAGTTGGCCTGGACACAATATGTTGATATACGAAAAAACAAATCGTCGCGAGAAATATCATAAATACATTGACTTTTCGACGATTTTACCCCCATTTCACCCCTTAAATCCCGGATCTCGATCCCGAACCTAAACCTGAACCTGGGATCGATGTCTCGCCCTTACTTTCCTTCTACTCGAATGGGTTAGCAGTTTTGCCTCTGACCTTCATCACCTGTCCGGATAATCGACTATAATGCAAAAACGTTGTGATCAGATTATCATGTTTTGTAGTATTTATTTATTGTAAATAGAGTGACTATCACCGTATCACGCTTTTAAACTCAGCTAATTTGAAAAACGTCACTTGAAAATAGCCAGTCAAAGGAAAAAAACACCCTTGACTTAAAGGGGAACGGCCAAGCTTTTCCAAATATGGCCTTATTTCCGTATCAAAAGATTAACAAGACGTTCAATATACTAACACGTTTTTTTTGTCTTGAAAAAATAGCTTTTGGCCCAAAAAGTTGAAACGAAAAATAACGCCAGGTGTTTGGGTTTGAATTTTCGCCGCCATCTTAGGGGCTACCGTCAGCGCCCCTAACCCCGTATGAGCGATTTGCGAACTATACTAACTTTCAAAATCGCTTAAGTCTCTTATAACTGTAACGCGCCGCGCGTGCAAAACATATTTTTTCGCGTCTTCAGCAGCGCGCGCTTTTACGTTGTTTTTCTGTCTCACCGACTTCTCACCAGGTATCGCGGCGGACGCGCGCTTTTTGATTTCCCTAAAATTCTTTATTTTATTAAAAATTAAGCACTCAATATTTTTTGAAGCGGTTTTAACCATAAATTTTAGTTTTTAATGGGCTATAGGGCTCTCTAACTGGTTAAAGCTTGACCATTCCCCTTTAATTAATTTATTTAACCATAAATTTCAGTTTTTAATGGGCTATAGGGCTATCTAACTGGTTAAAGCTAAATGGAAACGAATAGTGTCCCAGATTCTTTTAGCAACGATATAGTTTTTTTGTCAAGAATCCAGTACTCCTATAGCGGGAGTTTATTTATGGTGTTTTGACATACATTTCTTTCTTGTCAATGGAAAGGCGGTTCACTCTCTTTCAACAAGATATAGAGAAAATACACACCCGCGGATATTCATACGATTTCGGACAACCCGCCGCGCTCTCCCCCCCCCCTACCCGTTTCCTGGAATTCTTGACCAAAGAAACTGTAATAGATATAAAAAACCAACAAACAAGCGCAATAAATAACGGACTTAAAAGGCAATAGTGGATAAAAAATCAGAATGGAGGTCCCGAAGCAATCGACGAACACACGCCGAGAAGAATAATAACAGCAGACCTTCTCTTTGATATGTTTTATTCCCTTCGAGCGCACGCTGAGATGGAGAGCAATTCCCATTCGGATCGGCTGGACATGCTTTATTGGCAGCAGATTTCCGAGAACGATTCAAAAAGTATTTATACTAAGACTCAAAGCATAAAGCACCGTTTTTGTTTCCATATAATTTGTTTGGTATATTTCCTTATCATAATGCCAAGATGGTTACGACAGTTGGAATGGGAATTTTCACAAATAATTGTGTTCTTTATTTTAATAAGCCTTTCTATTCTTTATTTTAATAAGCCTTTCTATAAAGTCATTACGCTTTCCGAACTTGTTTTAATGTATCGTCCCGAGATACGTAAGAGTTCAGTTCAGTTTTGAATGTTAGATCGTTAAAAAAGGGCTGCTCGTCGATTTTTAATAGGTGTTTCTATAAAATAAATCAATAAAAAAATTAAATGTATAAAATGTTTTTCCCCGCGTCACGAGCTTAAGCTTTTTAATGCTTTATTGGAACGCGCGTTTCGCACGTCGACTTCAAATACCAAAATCTTTATCGACTCCAGCGCACGCTCTCTATCTTCAATATCTTTAGCTAGTGACGTAGAAAAAACATTTACACGTGACCTCACGTATTTTATAGAAACACCTATTCATGTCTGGTTCAACTTGTTAAAATGTTATTATTTTTGGGTAAAAAGCTCGTGCATTTTTTTTTCATTTCAGGGAGCACGCGCGAATTCGCTCGAGCCCGTTTACGCTAAGATATCAAGACGCGCGTGGAACGTTTTAACAAGTATAATAAGACATAAAACGTCAGCTGAGAGCAAAATCCACGTAATTTCTTAAGAGAAGTGTACATTGTTACGTGGATTTTGCTCTCGGCCGACGAAATATAGTATGCTAGCTAGGAGCAACAAAAAAGGAGAATGCAACCCGTCAAAAGTCGAGTATTTTCTTGCGTACATTTTTCATTGGTTAGACGCTTTAGCGCCTGCTGCCGCTGGAAGGGGAAAATTTGGAAATTGTCTTCCCCCCGCCCGTAAAACGATCATCGTTAAGGTTCGTCCAATGAAATTTGTACACAACCCTGCGTTAGCGTGTTGAAAGGCTAGCTGCGTTCTCCTTGTGTTTGTGGCTCCTAGATGCTAGCGTCTATTGAAACGTCACTTCTACGTCACGAGTGACGCGCCCGATACATCTAAACAAGAAGGCCAATGTTACTTTATAGAAAGGCATATAAACGTTTGATTGAGAGATAAACGGTTTTTAACCGCAAGTAGGATGTGCTAAAGTTTCCAATTATAAAGATCGCAATTTTGTAGGTCGATATCCTCATTCTCAAGGTCAAGATCGACTGAATTATTATAGTTATTTTTATTAGAATTTTTAGTATAATCTTGAGATAAAAATTTTAAAAGTCAATATCACCTTCTAGAGATGGGATAGGTTAATATTGCAAAGTTGGTCTCAAATATTTATTTCTGGTAATTCACCTCGGATTTGATTGCCATTTTAAAAAGATTTATTGTCCGACGATAAAGCCAATGAATAGCACAGAGACCCGCATCAATTTTTAATTAAGACTTTGGATCAATATTTGCCTAAAATTTGCATAAATGAGTATGAAACCCGCAGATAATTCTTTGCGAATCTCGTATTCGGTTACGGAATTTAAGGAAACTTAGGTTATTTGGAGTTAGCGAATTTTAGAGAATGGAGAATTCCCTCTGATCGCAATACTTTGAATCGGGAATGGGAATTTCCCTCTGATCGCAATACTTTGAATCGGGAATGGAATTTCCCTCCGATCGCAATACTTTGAATCGGGAATGGGAATTTCCCTCTGATCGCAATACTTTGAATCTGGAATGGGAATTTCCTTCTGATCGCAATACTTTGAATCGGGAGTGGGAATTTCTCTCTGACCGCAATACTTTGAATCGGGAATGTTAATTTCCCTCTGACCGCAATACTTTGAATCGGGAATGGGAATTTCCCTCGGATCGCAATACTTTGAATCGGGAATGGGAATTTCCCTCTGATCGCAATACTTTGAATCTGGAATGGGAATTTCTCTCTGACCGCAATACTTTGAATCGGGAATGTTAATTTCCCTCTGACCGCAATACTTTTAATCGGGAATGGGAATTTCCCTCGGATCGCAATACTTTGAATCGGGAATGGGAATTTCCCTCGGATCGCAATACTTTGAATCGGGAATGGGAATTTCCCTCGGATCGCAATACTTTGAATCGGGAATGGGAATTTCCCTCTGATCGCAATACTTTGAATCGGGAATGGAGTTTCCCTCCGATCGCAATACTTTGAATCGGGAATGGGAATTTCCCTCTGATAGCAATACTTTGAATCTGGAATGGGAATTTCCTTCTGATCGCAATACTTTGAATCGGGAGTGGGAATTTCCCTCTGACCGCAATACTTTGAATCGGGAATTGTAATTTCCCTCTGACCGAAATACTTTGAATCGGAAATGGTAATTTCCCTCTGATCGCAATACTTTGAATCGGGAGTGGGAATTTCCCTCTGATCGCAATACTTTGAATTGGGATTGAGAACTTCCCTCTGATCGCAACATTTTGAAATATCAGAATATCAGACGCATTCTATTTTCTGGTAATTATAAGATACTAGGCAAGAAATTAATAAAGGTTTTCTTAGCTTTGAAGAAAAGTAACAATCGTAAAGTACTTTGAGAATTTCCAGACACCAAAATATATGAAACCTTTCAATTTATCACGTGTACGGAAAACATGGCTTTCATTCCCAGATCTGTCCTACAAACAAAATTCCAATCTCGACAAATTACCAATCTCGACTTCTCTTCTCTAAATAAGACAAAATCCGAGTCTACATTTGACTAAAACCCAAAACAACAAAGAAGAATGCGTAAATTATGTCTTAACGATTGAATTTTCTCGAGAAGGAAGCAGTTAATGTTTCGTTGGTGGTTAGATTGGCCGTTCATCATCCCAAAACGCTTGTCCGCTCGAATCAGCCCAAAACAAGGAAAATTTCTCTGGGCCATCGCATTCGCCAACGCGAAGAGAATAAAAAGATGGGGATGGTATGTATATGTGGCAACCAAAAAAAGAAGATATTTATAGTGTTTACGGATGGATTATAGAGGCGTTTTCTTAATCGAGATAAACAGCGGAACAACAAGCGAGCCGTTGCCTCTTTCACATTCATCGTGAAACATCGTTCTTAGAAGCAACTGTAGAGAACAACTCGGTACGTGGGAAAAATGCGGCTTTGGATTAATCCCAAAATTCATCGGATACGACAGATTTACTAGATCACGTAAAGGAATGCTTAGTTTTTGCTTACTATAGCCTTTGTTTAGAACCTAGATAAAACACGACAGGCAACAATGTATCGTGGTATTTTATGAGTAGGCAGTATATTTAATTGGCACCTATTTCCAGGGCAGTTTAATCCAATGGGCACAATGGGCACTGTGTCTACGACCTACGAAGGTTAGGAGGGACTAATACGTAAGTTTATAAGTATTAAAAATTCAATTATTCAAAGTTCTTCTTAGAATATAGGGATTTGACAGCATGACGTAGAAAACACGTTATGCTGCAAAGTCTGTAATAAAGTCACAAATATGGAGTGGCGGAGTGGTTAGCACTTTCACCTCGAAGCAAGAGGAGCCGGTTTCGATCCCAGCTTGTGGCACTGGGTTTTCTCCCGAGCTCTTCGGTTTCACCTTCCATAAAAACCTATTGAGGTTAACGGTAATATAGTTAGTGTTGGGAACTGTTGGCTCGTGTGGCATGAAGGGCTTTCTACCACCCTCCTACGCATTGGAACCCGGCCACATTAATTAATGGCTTTAAAAGTCGCTTGATGACTTAGGCCTAAGGTGGCAAATTGGGTATTAACCTAGCTGATTATTTGGGTTTTAGTGCCCCCAGGACCTACGGAGGTCTTAAAACAGCACTGCATATTTTGGGCAAAACAAATGAAATCACGCATCATCTCAGAATTGGTTTCTAAATAATCCAAAGAATAACAATTGGAGATCGAAATATTGGGGACATGGTAAAAATTCGACTTAAAATATCGATTGATTTTGCCATATACTGTCGTCATGTAGGTAAGTTCTTCCAACCGATTCTCAGAAAACAGTTGTACTATCTGACCGGAGCAAATAATTACGTAAAATCAGACAACAGATATTATCAGATTAAAATCCGAAACTTATCTGAATTGATTGTAAACTAGCAAACAGAAGGTGACCGTATTTCAGATAGATTTTACTGGTATATCCCCGATTAATTTACTTTTGAAATTTCTTTTTATTTTGATTTATTTTTACAATACTATATATACATTAATCGTATAAATCAGCTAATTGAATCTAGTCCGATGATTTATAACAAATGAGTTCAGTTCTTGGGATAATGAATTGGATACAATTTGAGAACAGATTGCTGGATGGAGGTGTGGGAAAAGATTAGCCTGATCTAGCTAAATAAATATCTTGAGATATCTGAGAACTGTGACCTGAATAACCTGATTAGTTGGCCGTTAGAAGCACTAATGTAAGTTGTCCAGAAATTAATCGCTCAACCAATGGAAATTAACAAACGAATGTAGGATTGTGGTAGGATTATTTAGGATTGAGATAGGATAATGTAGGATTGCTGGGGGAAATGTTTTGGTTACAGATAATATCCGAAGTAAGACTCGAGGGGCAGGTCACTTCCTTGATTAACGACGCACCCCTCAAAAGATTAAATCCGATTTAATCGTGATTATTTTGATTAAATTCAATTTAATCACGATTAAGTTGATTAAATCACGTTTATTCATGATTAGAATGTTTAAATCTTATTTAATCATGATTGAATGATTAAATCTGATTAAAATGATTAAATCCTGATTAATAAAATTATATCGTGATTAGTATGATTAAATCGTACTTTAGTTTTGATTTTAATGATAAATTCTCGATTCAACCGATTATATTGATTAAATATCGTTTAAATGATTAAATCCTGATTAAAAAGATTAGATCACGATTAGAATGATTAAATCTCGTTTAAATCGTGATTAGATTTTCTAATCTTGATTAGATTTTTTTAATCTTGATTACCCTGATTTAATCATTTTACTATAATTAAGACGCACCCAAAACGGAAGTGACCTGCCCCTCGGTACGACTTAAGGTTTTGAGTAATTTTAATCAAATATGTGTTAGTTTCGTTAAAATTGATTATTCAATGTTTCTTTGCGCAATTTGCAAATTTATTAATTTAATGATGATTGAATGAGAAAATTTGACGCATCATTTATGGGATAAGCATCCATCAAGACCATCAAAATGAAACACAGGCTCAAGGCAGTTTTCAAACCACGAAATCATACAAAGTATGGCGGCTCAAAATTTATCACCTTGCAATGAGCAATGTAAAGTTTTCATCGATTTGGGGTAGTAACTTAATTATGAGGTATTTTTTCAAGATGAAATTGGTTTAGAATAGAGGTCGGTAACGGTTAATCATTATCCATGATTAAATTGATTTTTTTGGGGAAAAAATGTAAACAAAGAAATTTACCGGTTAATATTTCGGAAAATGATTAAAAAACATGTATTATTCGTAAAATTTGAGCTTTTTATCGAAAAAAACGTCGTTTTTTCGATTAATTTTACAAATTTATCAAAAAATTAATCGGATAATACAGAAATATAAATTACTTGATCAAAACATTTTACGAATAATTTTGAGAGATTTATCTATTGAATAAAAGTTAATCATCCCCGACCTCTAGTTTAGAAAATCACAATATTAAGTAGGTTTAATTTTTTTTCAAATCGCATTTTGAAAAGTCAACGTACATGTTTTAAGCGAACATTAGAAATATAGTAAAATTAATACTTATATTAGCTTTACGATATCTCATTTATACTTCTGATAATATATAAAATAGATACAAATTTACTGTACACACTTATTTACTCTGAAGTCCAAGACATAAATTAATAAGGCTTTGAAAGTAGAAAGTAACGTTTATTTTGGCGAAAGAGAGATTACATTGGAATTATATTATAAAATTTACCGAACAACTCTTGTGAAGGTAGTTATTTCGAAATTGGAGAAATAGGTTTTGTCTAGAATTTATAACTATAATCCTTACTTGACCTTAATTGCCAGAGTTAAAGGTTTAGCTTGAGATCGTTAAAACCATTAGTAACATAATAAATATAAGAAAGACTTTGGACTATTTCGGAAAAGGAAAAACACCCCTCTCTTCGTTGAAAAAATTATTGACATTCTAATGCGAGCGAAAACACGTTTATTGTGATGTTTATAGCAGTCAATTTTATGTTCCCATTCAAAACGTTCCATTATATTACTAAAGTAATTGTTATATTTACTGTTTTTCCATTTTTAATAAGCCTTGGCTAATATTTAGAATATGTTGTCGGTTGCTATTTCTCGGTAAGAATTACCTAACATGTCACTTCCAAAGACTGGATAAAAATGAAAGAACAACAAAAATTAAAAGTGCACAAGAACTTTTATTTTAAAAACAAAAATTTTATATTTTTTGTTATTGTTGTTTATTTATTATTTACATTATATTTATGTTTTTAAAATAAACTTTCTTGTGCATTTTTAATTTCCCTTGTCCTTTCATTTTTTAACCAGTTTGTCTTGCACAAGTAGCTAGAAATATTTCTTAATTACTTCCAAAGAGCTTAGGTACCTAATGATAACGTACTCTTAGCATCATGAAAAGAGGTAGTGTCATTCTTAGAATTATTACGTTATTTATGGTAAATCAGCTTCTTTTGTAGAAAAGCGTAAGACCCTTTTAATTATTGTTGTACTTAGGTTTTGTTCGCGGGTTTTCTCAGTCACTGTTTAGCATCACGGTCTGTAAAAATGTGAAAGACGGTCGAAGAAGATTTTCCGCGAATAGTGAGAGTCAACGACGTCCCTGAATATTACGTATAGCCCGGATGATATACGAGCCAAAGGAGATTTTGATGAATCTTCCCCTTCAGCTCGCTTTCCATATTATTACCAAAACGCGCCTTTAAAACTCCGGGGAAACTGATACGCGGGTTAATGCGATTTCCCTCGCTCTCGCTATACTGGAAACCCTCACCGCGTCATTCCGCACTCGGACTACACCGGGACTACACCGGGACAGAGTCGGAGGGTCGAGCGGACTACCCGCTCTTGGTGGAACGATAATGGGGAAAATCACGCCAGTTTTTCTACATTCGTTTTTCATTCGAGCGGAAGTTCTTTTTTTTTTCTTTCTTTAGAGCCTAATGCCTTCGTATTTTCGAGTCTCGTTTGATTTATCGGAGTTTATTATGTTTTGAGGAAATAGTACGTATTAGTTTCCACGTATACGAAGCGGCCGATTTGAATGCCGTCATCCTAATTTACATATCTCGGGAACCGATTGTGCCAGAAAGTTAAATTATAGATCCAACATGTCGAACCCTATCTATTTGGACAAACGGACGCCCTAAATTTTCGATGTGAAGTCGCTCATTTGTTTTTATGATTTATTGATTTTACATTCGTATCTTTAAAGATTAAACTCAATTTCGTTGAAAAACTTTTTGGTAACCCAGCTATATTAGTTAGATTTATTAGTTTTAATTGTAAATAATTTTTACAGCGATTTTTTTGCGTGTTACAACAACCTAGTCCAGGTGTTTGAAGAACTCCAAATACTTAAATTTAATCATTTTTGCGCACACTACAACTAAATGATAGATGATAATAATATAATAACTGTGCTTTATCAAAATAGATTAAGCTTTTGGTACAAAGGTATAATTTTAAAGGATTAATTCCCCATAGTTTACGTTTAAGTATACATTAATTATTTAATTAATTGAAAGGCGTTTTCTCTCGTTCCCTTTTTCATAGAAACTTGTTGAAGTAACGGAGCGGTTGGCTCGCGTGAATCTGTTCCATTGCGCCGAATCCCATTCGACCGAACCCAATCCAATTCGACCGAAAAAGCCGCACTTTGGCGGATTTAGAATTCGGTCTAATGGGATTGTCCCATTCGACCGAAAAACCCGCCCTTCTCCGGGTTTAGGATTCGGCTTTATCCGTTTCAGCATCTGTCAGAACAGCATGCAGTGTAACCTAACCTAACCTAACCTAACCTAACAGACTTAAAAATGTATTAAAACGCTTCCATAAATATCAAAAGGAGTAGAAAGAAAAACAATTTTTTTTTGCGGTCGCTCAATTGTGAAGATTGCGTCGGTCGATTAGAAAAATACAAAACCCGCCTTTGGGCTAATTTCATCAAAAACATTGGCGGAATTCAGTCTAATGGGAATTCGGTCAAATGGGATTCAGCGCAATGGGAAGATACCGCTCGCGTGGCATGAAGGGCTTGCCACCACCTGAAATAATGGCATTAAAAGTCGCTAACAAAATGAAGTCTACGGTGGTGCCTTGGGGATTAGCCTAGCTGCTTATAAATATCGAGCTTTAATGGAAAGATACCTTTACAGACGAGACAGTCGTCGATTGTACGAACTCTGATGTCTAGGACATCTTGTTGCAGCATCTTCGTCTTTGGCTCACTCCCTTTGCTTTCAGAGTCGGAGAGACGCGTTTTGCCTAATCGAGGCTCCACCGAGGGCCTTAATGGTCGGGGAGTTTCAGGCCAACGCTAATGCGATTTAAAACTATGTATGATAAGAAGACAGGCTTGAAAGCAACTACGCGATGCTAAATCGGCAAATCGGGGACGCGTATATTATTTATTCCCTGTCTAAGGTTTTTCCGGCCTAACACGACGAATTCAATACCCATCGTACATCACCGGTTTATCCGCTGATTTGGATATATGGTTTACTTCTCGCGAAAAGCTTTTTCATTTTGCTCGCTTAATACGCTAGCTAATGGTGGTATTTCGTATCAACATTGACGGCTTTATTTCCGCTCGAAGTATTGCGAGTGATACTTGTCCCAACGTAGTGTAATGCAATTTTAATGTAGTGATGACTCGATTTACAACAAGTTTTTAAGTTTTAAAATTTAGGGTTGGTTTTTATTTAAAGTTGCACTTAGTTTCATTTGAAATTGAGAAACATTTCTCTAAAAAATAATAGTTCTTTAAAGGAAATATAACCTCTGGTATTTGTTGTGGAACACCAACGTTTGGAGCTCTGGCCACTCTTGCCTTTGCTTTTAAAAATGTTTGGCACCACGGTACAGGGAAATTTGAAAATTGAAGGGGTCTTCCATAAATATTGCTTTACAGGTTATATTCCCTTTAAGCGTTTAAAAAAATATATGGATTTTAACTTTTTTTCACTCCTTTTTTGGAAGGTTTGTTAAATTTGTACCTTATGTCATAATCTAAGTAAAAAAAAGTTAAAAAACCAGCACGGTAAATTGTAGTTCAATTTGGATAAACTTGGTGTCGCTTGCAGATCACTTTTCGTAGCTATTATTGAAAGGATTTATTAATGCGCTATTTGACTTGATTTAAAATGTGTAACTTAGTAGCGTAGACAAGATTTTGGTTCAGGGGGACATGCCCCCGGGCTTGTTCTGACTAAAGAAAATTATAGGTCAAAAGGATTATACTGCCCTTAAGGTTGCTCGGCTTTATAGATAGAACCGTAACTCTGTAACTATGATCGATAAGTGTATCAGTTAGTCGATTTAATGTCTGATAGCTTTGATTAGGATTGATGTCATACTCGTAAAGAGAAAAATACGTGACTTAAAAACCGGATTATCCTACGCCTTGGCACAGCTTACAACACGACCAAGCACAGATTTACCGCTGAATCTGAAGTCCAATAAAAATAGACATACCGATCAGTAGAATCTTATAATAGATAATTCCATCAAGCCCATTTCTAGGCGTATACGCGAACGTCTGCAACGTTCAGGAGATTGGTAGACGTTCGCGTAAACGCCTAGAAATGGGTTTGCTGAAACTCTCTATTATATTGCTTTCCAGAGAGATATTTTTCACCGAGACTATTAATATGAAACATGTAACTTTTCAGGCTTAACGCAGATTCTAATAGGCGTTACTATATGAATTACTTTACTTAAAAACAATTTTCGGCCTAGGAGCGCGCAAAATTTTCAAATTCGAGGTCAAATGTATCTATATAAGGAAAGCGTCTCCAACATGAGGAGTATAGTAGTCTGATAACTTCGATTCATTTACTTTTGGTTGAATTGAACACGCTAAAGATAGAGAACTGGCACACTTATGTGCAAACGTAATTATAAACTCACGATGGTACGAAATCCTTTTACTAGTGTAAGACAGCGCTGGTGGTGAAATTACAGTCAATTGTTTCTGAATTTGGAACTTTTCATTCGAGAAAAAGAAAGTTCTTTCAATGGCGGCTATTAGCAGGAAACCGTCTCTTACAAGTTGGAAAATAAACGAAAGTGACCCGCCTGGCGGCATTTCTTTCCTGCCAGTCTTTTTTTTAATCTTCTCGATTTTCCCGAAGTTAGCAAAACAAGTATAGAAACAGGCGGTTAATTTTGCTCCAGAGAGATAACGGGTGCGAGGAATTCCAGGAATTTCTGGGGTTTTCTTTGGATCCCTTACTAACACCACCACCGGAGAGAGTCAAACTCCTTCCGAAAGAGAGATAAAACCTCCTCAGGAAAGACGAAAACGCCTTCTCCACGCACTCAATTTACAACAATTCTATAGCTCCAAGATAGAGGCGATTTCATTAAAAGTAAAGTTAAGAATGTGTTCAGGTGAATGAAGAAAATGTGACCACGATTCCCACCTACACGGAGAGGCGGACGAAAGTGGTTTCCCTTTCACTGGGAAAAAGATTACACGCGGAAGGGTGAAGGGGCGTGGTTTTTCTCCAGGGGATCACGGCTCGCTTCCCTCGTATTATCCGTTCACCCGACACCTTCTTGGTAAAATGTGTGTATAGAAAGATTTAGCAAAAATGGACAGCTATAGAAAAGGATAGTGTTTCGGCGCCACTTTGAAAATCCCAAATAATACGAAATCCGATGTCTAGAGGGCACCATTGTCGCTCGCAAAAAGGACAAAACCCTCTCTTCGGCGCGAGTTAATGAATCGGACTAATAGGAGAAGACCGCTCAACGGCGTGTTCGGAATCGCGGTTTAGAGCCCGTAATATAGCGAGCTCCCATTACGGGACAATCTTAAGAGAAAGCGATTTACATAGTGATTTCGCGGAGGGAGCTGCGGGGACGCTCGCCAAAAGGACTCTTCCCAAATAAATGGTGTTTTATTTCGCTCTTCAACTCCTATTCTACGTCTTCCACTTGATGTATAGTTATGGTTCCTGCCTCTGGCACCATTTTAATTAAAACTCCAGGAGCATTTCGCGAACGACCAAGTATACCGTTTCACCCTTTTTCTTCTCAGTCTTTTACTTACGTTCGCCGTTACACGAAACTCCGGCGCGTAGACTACGAGCTTTAAAGGAGGGTTGGATATTATCCGGAGTTTCTTAGTACGTTGAGCAGGCACAATTTCTATCACTATTTGCTTCTCGCGAGGACACCGGATCGGTTCCCGGATATAAAGAGGCACTGTTAAGATCAAATCTCCGATTTTCCAGTTAAATTTATCTGAACTGAAGGTTTTATATATATATATATATATATATGAAGGCTTGGTTCCGAAAGAAATCCGAGATTTTGGAAGAGGAATAATTCCTTTCTCTTCCTCTCAAAATACATCATTTTAAATCGAAACATTTTGAAGTTTCTCATATTACAAACCTTATACTTCGCGATATAATGTTGTACGGTGAAGATGGTTTTCCTCGAATAACTTTTAGTTCCGGCTGACTGCAACGACACACGGCGGTCAGAAATTGAAGTTGTGTACTCCTACGTACACTCAACGATTGAAAAATAAATTTGACTGATATAATAATAACAAGCAAGGCTAATACCCTTGGCACCACCTTAGGCATAAGTCGTCAAGCGACTTTTAAAGCTATTAAGTAAGGTGACCGGGTTATAATGCGTATATTAGCGTTAACCTCTACAAGATTTTAAGGAAGGGGAAACCGAATAGCTCGGGGGAAAAACCCTTAAACCCGAGGGGAGAGAACTGGCAAATTCAACGCGGAAGGAGTTGTTCCGAGTTTTCACCCGGTGCCACAAGGTAGGATCAAACTCGGCTCCTCTTGATCTAAAAAAGAAGCTTGCTTACTTCTACGTCATGCTGTCAAGTCCCTATATTCTAAGAAAAACATTGTTTAATAGAATTTTGTAGCACTCATAAACTTTCGTAGGCCCCTCCGAACCTTCGTAGGCTCTGGGCACAGTGCCCATTGGATTAAACTGCCCAGGAAATAGGTGGCAAATAAATATACTGCCTACTAAAAAATACTACGGTACATTGTTGCAAACTCAACGCAGAAGGAGTTGTTCCGAGTTTTCACCCAATGCCACAGGCTGGGATCGAACCTCTTGCTGAGACGCGAAAGTGCTAACCACTCCGCCACCCCTATATACACAGAAAAAAATGTGTTCAGATATTGAACACAATACATGAACACCATCATGCATCACTTTTCTGCTCGTGTTCAAAAACGAGAACGTGTTCAATTAGAAATATGGTAAGGTTTTGAACGTGTTTAATTAGAAATATGGTTAGATTTTGAACGTGTTTAATTAGAAATATGGTTAGATTTTGAACGTGTTTAATTAGAAATATGGTTAGATTTTGAAAGTGTTCAATTAGAAATATGGTAAGGTTTTGAACGTGTTTCATTAGAAATATGGTCAGATATTGAACGTGTTCAATTAGAAATATGGTCAGGTTTTGAACGTGTTCAATTAGAAATATGGTCAGGTTTTGAACGTGTTCAATTAGAAATATGGTCAGGTTTTGAATGTGTTCAATTAGAAATATGGTCAGGTATTGAACGTGTTCAATTAGAAATATGGTAAGGTTTTGAACGTGTTCAATTAGAAATATGGTAAGGTTTTGAACGTGTTCAATTAGAAATATGGTCAGGTTTTGAACGTGTTTAATTAGAAATATGGTTAGATTTTGAACGTGTTTAATTAGAAATATGGGTAGATTTTGAACGTGTTCAATTTGAAATATGGTAAGGTTTTGAATGTGTTCAATTAGAAATATGGTTAGATTTTGAACGTGTTCAATTAGAAATATGGTAAGGTTTTGAACGTGTTTAATTAGAAATATGGTCAGGTATTGAACGTGTTCAATTAGAAATATGGTCAGGTTTTGAACGTGTTCAATTAGAAATATGGTCAGGTTTTGAACGTGTTTAATTAGAAATATGGTCAGGTTTTGAACGTGTTCAATTAGAAATATGGTAAGGTTTTGAAAGTGTTTAATTAGAAATATGGTTAGATTTTGAACGTGTTTAATTAGAAATATGGTTAGATTTTGAAAGTGTTCAATTAGAAATATGGTAGGTTTTGAACGTGTTTAATTAGAAATATGGTTAGGTATTGAACGTGTTCAATTAGAAATATGGTCAGGTTTTGAACGTGTTCAATTAGAAATATGGTCAGGTTTTGAACGTGTTCAATTAGAAATATGGTCAGGTTTTGAACGTGTTCAATTAGAAATATGGTAAGGTTTTGAACGTGTTTAATTAGAAATATGGTCAGGTATTGAACGTGTTCAATTAGAAATATGGTCAGGTTTTGAACGTGTTCAATTAGAAATATGGTCAGGTTTTGAACGTGTTCAATTAGAAATATGGTCAGGTTTTGAATGTGTTCAATTAGAAATATGGTCAGGTATTGAACGTTTTCAATTAGAAATATGGTCAGGTTTTGAACGTGTTCAATTAGAAATATGGTCAGGTTTTGAACGTGTTCAATTAGAAATATGGTAAGGTTTTGAACGTGTTTAATTAGAAATATGGTTAGATTTTGAACGTGTTTAATTAGAAATATGGTAAGGTTTTGAACGTGTTCAATTAGAAATATGGTAAGGTTTTGAACGTGTTTAATTAGAAATATGGTCAGGTATTGAACGTGTTCAATTAGAAATATGGTCAGGTTTTGAACGTGTTCAATTAGAAATATGGTCAGGTTTTGAACGTGTTCAATTAGAAATATGGTCAGGTTTTGAACGTGTTCAATTAGAAATATGGTTAGGTATTGAACGTGTTCAATTAGAAATATGGTCAGGTTTTGAACGTGTTCAATTAGAAATATGGTCAGGTTTTGAACGTGTTCAATTAGAAATATGGTAAGGTTTTGAAAGTGTTCAATTAGAAATATGGTAAGGTTTTGAACGTGTTTAATTAGAAATATGGTCAGGTATTGAACGTGTTCAATTAGAAATATGGTCAGGTTTTGAACGTGTTCAATTAGAAATATGGTCAGGTTTTGAACGTGTTTAATTAGAAATATGGTCAGGTTTTGAACGTGTTCAATTAGAAATATGGTAAGGTTTTGAAAGTGTTTAATTAGAAATATGGTTAGATTTTGAACGTGTTTAATTAGAAATATGGTTAGATTTTGAAAGTGTTCAATTAGAAATATGGTAGGTTTTGAACGTGTTTAATTAGAAATATGGTTAGGTATTGAACGTGTTCAATTAGAAATATGGTCAGGTTTTGAACGTGTTCAATTAGAAATATGGTCAGGTTTTGAACGTGTTCAATTAGAAATATGGTCAGGTTTTGAACGTGTTCAATTAGAAATATGGTAAGGTTTTGAACGTGTTTAATTAGAAATATGGTCAGGTATTGAACGTGTTCAATTAGAAATATGGTCAGGTTTTGAACGTGTTCAATTAGAAATATGGTCAGGTTTTGAACGTGTTCAATTAGAAATATGGTCAGGTTTTGAACGTGTTCAATTAGAAATATGGTCAGGTATTGAACGTTTTCAATTAGAAATATGGTCAGGTTTTGAACGTGTTCAATTAGAAATATGGTCAGGTTTTGAACGTGTTCAATTAGAAATATGGTAAGGTTTTGAACGTGTTTAATTAGAAATATGGTTAGATTTTGAACGTGTTTAATTAGAAATATGGTAAGGTTTTGAACGTGTTCAATTAGAAATATGGTAAGGTTTTGAACGTGTTTAATTAGAAATATGGTCAGGTATTGAACGTGTTCAATTAGAAATATGGTCAGGTTTTGAACGTGTTCAATTAGAAATATGGTCAGGTTTTGAACGTGTTCAATTAGAAATATGGTCAGGTTTTGAACGTGTTCAATTAGAAATATGGTCAGGTATTGAACGTGTTCAATTAGAAATATGGTCAGGTTTTGAACGTGTTCAATTAGAAATATGGTCAGGTTTTGAACGTGTTCAATTAGAAATATGGTAAGGTTTTGAACGTGTTTAATTAGAAATATGGTTAGATTTTGAACGTGTTTAATTAGAAATATGGTTAGATTTTGAACGTGTTCAATTAGAAATATGGTAAGGTTTTGAACGTGTTCAATTAGAAATATGGTTAGATTTTGAACGTGTTCAATTAGAAATATGGTAAGGTTTTGAACGTGTTTAATTAGAAATATGGTCAGGTATTGAACGTGTTCAATTAGAAATATGGTCAGGTTTTGAAAGTGTTCAATTAGAAATATGGTCAGGTTTTGAACGTGTTTAATTAGAAATATGGTCAGGTTTTGAACGTGTTCAATTAGAAATATGGTAAGGTTTTGAACGTGTTTAATTAGAAATATGGTTAGATTTTGAACGTGTTTAATTAGAAATATGGTTAGATTTTGAACGTGTTCAATTAGAAATATGGTAAGGTTTTGAACGTGTTTAATTAGAAATATGGTTAGGTATTGAACGTGTTCAATTAGAAATATGGTCAGGTTTTGAACGTGTTCAATTAGAAATATGGTCAGGTTTTGAACGTGTTCAATTAGAAATATGGTCAGGTTTTGAACGTGTTCAATTAGAAATATGGTCAGGTTTTGAACGTGTTCAATTAGAAATATGGTCAGGTTTTGAACGTGTTCAATTAGAAATATGGTCAGGTTTTGAACGTGTTCAATTAGAAATATGGTCAGGTTTTGAACGTGTTCAATTAGAAATATGGTCAGGTTTTGAACGTGTTTAATTAGAAATATGGTTCGGTTTTGAACGTGTTCAATTAGAAATATGGTCAGGTTTTGAACGTGTTCAATTAGAAATATGGTCAGGTTTTGAACGTGTTCAATTAGAAATATGGTCAGGTTTTGAACGTGTTCAATTAGAAATATGGTCAGGTTTTGAACGTGTTCAATTAGAAATAAGGTCAGGTTTTGAACGTGTTCTTTTAGAAATATGGTCAGGTTTTGAACGTGTTCAATTAGAAATATGGTAAGGTTTTGAACGTGTTTAATTAGAAATATGGTTAGGTTTTGAACGTGTTTAATTATAAATATGGTTAGGTTTTGAACGTGTTCAATTAGAAACATGGTTAGGTTTTGAACGTGTTTAATTATAAATATGGTTAGGTTTTGAACGTGTTCAATTAGAAACATGGTCAGGTTTTGAACGTGTTCAAGTGGAAATATGTTCGGGTTTTTAACGTGTTTATTATGTCATGTGTTCAGGGTTAAAAAGTGTTCTAAATGTAATGTGTTCAGGTTTTGTAGATGAGTTACTGGAAATGTTCAGCTTGTGAACATATTGAAAATCTCCGGACCGGTATACTGTTGTAAAAACCCTTTAAATTGAATATTTATTAATAATAAAAGACTAGTTACAAAACGAAGCTCTTGGATGGTATAAAACCTAGTTAACTGTTTCAAACTATTTTAATTTTTTCTTTAATTATTAGATCAGGGTTTTCTACACTTTGATAAAGCAGTCACTAACACTAGCTTGTAAGTGAAACTTTAGGCCTTGGCGGGAAATAGTAATAATTTTAACATTTATTCTACAATAGTTTCTAAAATTATTTTTAAGTTTAAACAAGTCAGAAAATGAACTAAATCTTACGAAACTTTACGACAAAGGCGCGAAAGAAAGTTCGTAGTGGTCAACTGTGTTCGTTCATATCTGCCGGGAATTCTGAAACTTTCTAGATAAGAGGCCGGAAATCGCGGTAAAGCCGAATGTAGATTTTATCGCTATAGAAAACGAAACCATAGATCATGTCCTTGAATTAACATGTTCACAGAACAAGTGTTCAGGTTTTGTGTTTAGGATATCAATTTTCATCTATTTCGAAGAGAATAACACTAGGAGAATGGCAATGTTTTCACAATTGAACACATTTTAGTCTTCGTAACATTTTCAAGCGTTCAAATTCTAATCGTGTTTAAGTAAAGAACATTTAAATATGTTCAAAACCTAAACACACTTTTTTCTGTGTAGATATATGGATAGATAGATAAATAAATTTGATTTAAAAACTTATCACTTAAATATATATATATATATATATATATATATAACTTAATCTTATCGGAACGGATTAAATGTGTTTAACGTATTTTTTTAACTTATTTGATTTTTAAATAAGATCAAACAAATATCTTCTACAGATTTGATAAACAATATTACTTTCTATTATTTATAAATAAATAAAACCATTTGGATAAATGTTTTTATTTTATTTTAGCCTAGAGCCACCTAATGTTTACTTTCTAATCTGATATCTCGGAAATAAACAGATAATAAATTCGTTTAAAGATAAATGGTGATATTTTAATTTTATGTTTTCATTCAAATTACTGTGAAGCAGATATCTGTTACCCGCTAACGGTAAAAAAATTCGTTTAATCTGATTTTGATGCAATTCAAAAAATCTGTCCCACCAACAGATAAAAAGCACTAATTTGCGTATCTAAGACGAAACACG